>NC_056739.1:983448767-983598767 GCF_019279795.1 Protopterus annectens | reverse complement strand
TGGCATGTTTATAAGTTCCGGAATCAGACTATGTGTTGGGATATTATATATAAAGAGCTTGTCAACTTATATAACAACACAGGGTTAGAAATGATTAAACTGTTGAAGCATAATAGTACAGAGATGGAAAATATTAAACAGGACATTTTTCATCTGAATGATAATGTGGTTAAACACGATTATTTTCCTTTGTTTAAAATGTTATATGATGGTATCTCCATTAAGACTGAAAGTCGTGGCCACAATCTTTATATATATATATATATATATATATATATATATATATATATATATATATATATATATATATATATATATATATATATATATATATATATATATTGTTGTTTGTCTCTCGGCTTTTCCTGGTTAGGAGTCGCCACAGCGAAACTCCAGTCCGCTAATGATTGGCAGTTGTTTTTTTTTTTTATGGTGTTGAGTTGCCAGCCTGACACCCAACCTTCAACGAAGGCATGCCCATTCAACGCATGTCTTTCGAACTCCCACTCAACCGCAGGTAGGACATGCAGACTCCACACAGAAGGCATTCCCAACCCAAGCCGAGAATCAAACGGGAGAACCTCTTGCTGGGAGGCAACAACACTACCGCTGCACCACCGCAGAAGTCATATATATATATATATATATATATATATATATATATATATATATATATATATATATATATATATATATACTTATGTAATATGTGTATATATACATATGTAATATGTCTACCTGAAAACGCAGAAATCTCTAAACGCCGATGACGAGAACACTGATACCGGAAGATCGACAATGGAGAAGACCGACAGTTGAGAATCCCGATGCTGAGAACATTGACATGTAAAGGTAAGTGTGTGATAGTGACGGACGGTAGGGTAGGGTGCGAGTCAGGTAAGTGTGCAATAGTGACGGACGTTAGGTTTAGGGGTGGGTTAAGTGAGTTAGGGTTAGGGTGCGGGTAAGGTAAGTGTGCGATAGTGACAGCGTTAAGGTTTAGGGGCGGATTAAGTGAGTTAGGGTGTGGGTAAGGTAAGTGTGCGATAGTGACAGAGTTAAGGGTTAGGGGCGGATTAAGTGAGTTAGGGTTAGGGTGCGGGTAAGGTAAGTGTGCGATAGTGACAGACCTTAGGGTTAGGATTTGGGTTAAGGTTAGTGCATAGATAGTTGTGTATGTAAGGTTTAGTGTAGGTTTGTAAGGTTTTTGGTGTCCTTGTGTTGTGTGTGTGTGTTTTTTGGGAAAGACATTTGTTTTGTTGATTGTCAGGATTGTGGTTTGTTGGGCATGTGAAGTTTCGTGTTTTTGAACTTTCTTTTTTTTCAGTTTTGTTGTGTCGGTTATTTTGTTGTCGGTGTTTTGGTGTGTCAGTGTTATCAGGTAGACCCATATGTGTATATATATATATATATATATATATATATATATATATATATATATGTATATATATATATGTATGTATGTGTGTGTGTAAACAAGGATATGGCACAGTTATCATCATTTGTGTTGGGGGGCAGGAAGCCTAGGCTGAAACAAAAGGTAAGTGAGTGCGTGTGAGTAAGAAAGAAAAACAGGCAGATATTTGGATAAAGTAACTAATGGCCAGTGAGACAGAATGAGCTTAAAGCTTTATGGCTGACCCATGTAACTGTTGTGTGTGTGCCTGTATGGACTCTCCAGGTGAAACTGGTGTGTGAATGTCTGCAAGAACACAGCCAAGCTCTATACTAGCTCTACATCTTGGTATGTTGAACAGGTGTGAGCCATGCATGGTAGAGGTGGGAGTTCATTGTTGTCATGGCCGACCATGGGAACTGGATCTGTTAGGAGTTGCACTGGCACATCCACACTCACAGTCAGATGCACTGCGGCTACCTGAATGTGACTGATTTCTGCTGGACAAGATCCCCTCATGAGGATGCCCAGGACCATGACCCTATGGCCTGCCATGTCTGAGTGTGGGCATCTCAACCGCTGACAGAGCAGTGGAAGTAAAGCCACTACGGGAGTGTGATCAGGCATGGTTAAATTGACTAACATCAGATGATGTAGCTGACCTGTGCCTACATGGATGCCATCCCCCTCCCAGCAGACATTCCATCACAGACACTGCCTGTTCCAATGTGTCACTGATCTGATCCATTGAATAGGCAACACAGTGAAAGTAGTTAAACATGTCAACTTGTGCCACATCTACAACCCTAAACATTTCTCTGGGGATCTATTGGAATGTGCCTGCACCTCCATGATGGCCCTAAACAGACATTACGTGGCATAGGAAGACACACCTGGATCAGGTGGAGGATGGACAGCAGGCCTCCTCTGAGCATCCCTAACAACCTTCCTATGTGGCACCTCACCCACACTTTAGCTATGGCTAGAGTTAACAGGCACTGAAGCTGCAGTAACCATACTACCCTGATTGAATGTCTCACGCTCTAACTGTCCAGTATCTGAGGGTTCACTGAAATGGGTTGATGTAGTCTGTGTCCAATTAAATCACAGGGGATGGCTGAATGTCAACCTTAGTGTCAGAGTCAACCTCTGTACCCCCAGACTGTGCCTTTGTTTGGCCACCATCATCATCAGACTCTGCTGATACTCTGACATCAGGTCGTAGGAGCCCCACACTTCCACTGTCAAGATATAACACATAAAAGGTAGTATTTCACTATTACCTACTGGAGGAACATAAAACAGTGAAGATATTCAAATATAAAAAAGTAATTGTGTGGTTGTATCATATTACAACCACACACAAAGCAAGATTGTATCCAAAACAAGGAGAGTGACAACAGCAAAATTTGTGTGCCAACACAGAAATGCAGTTTGGCACTCCCACCTCCAAAACAACAGGAAAATCATGAATTTTGCTAACAAACCATTAGTGAAAAGTTAAAAGTGGTATCAAATAAACTGTCCCTGAAACATGTGTACACATTTACCACAGAACATTCCATCTTATGCAATTGTCAGTAATGTCTACCTGTAGCCGGCACTCCGCTAGAGGTGTGTATGGGCCATCCTAGAAGGCTAACACCCTTGTGTCATCGACAGTATGGGACATTTACATTTCATGGAAATAACAATAGAAGAGTGTAAAGAGAAAAACGCTTGTAACATTAGCACTTGTAATGACAGTTAATAAGGCTGTGCATCTGAGAAAGTAAAATGCCCTGACAAACATGCCTATGCCATTAGTATACGTTTAAGAAATGCATACAGATAAAGTAGCATTTACTAATGCATATATATATATATATATATATATATATATACATATATATATATATATATATATACATACATATATATATATATATATATATATATATATATATATATATATATATATATATATATATATATATATAAAAACAGATTTTCCTTAGTTACATTTCAACATATCCAATATATAGCCGAAAAATGCAAACATACCTTATCAAGATCAGTAGCCGTTTGTGCAGATAAAGTCCAAAGTAGTATCTTCTTCTCTGTTATCCATATAAACAAGTCTCCTCCCCTTCAGGTTCCCTAGCTACGTGGTTCTCTTTTTATTGTGCAGATTCAGGGCTGGAAGCACAGTGAAGATACAAATGAGGTGTGAACTCATTACAGTTGCTGAATTCCAAATACTTGGCTCATTGTAGCAGATGTAAACATACTGTAGGTACTCCCTCTGTGTTTGTTGTTAATGGATTGCAACTGTGAATGATTACTGGTAGGACAAAGGAAAAATGCAACAGCAATTTAGACTCTCTTACCTCCAGTGTTTGTGTCACCCAGGTTAGACTTACAAAGTGTAGAAGCAATTGTATCAAGGTTCTAAATGTAAGTAAGCAGCATACATTTCACAGTTTCTGTTCAGTAACATTCAGCCTTCCCTTCATTTCTTGGCAACTGTATATTATTGCCATTTAATATCCTCACATATTTTAAGGACAATGATATAGAATGCCTTACAGACTGCATTCTCAGATTACTGGCCAAATAAGACACGAATGAGAAAAAAACACAGAGAAATATGTCAGAGCTGCATTTATGCAAGCAATAGTCATAAATGGTTGTGTGATCACTCAGTGCACAACATATGAAATTAATACATGTACAAACAACTCTCATATGTTTTCTTAGTACTGTGGATGATGTTGCAGTTGATTGTATACACAATGATTTTCCTTCTCTGCTTCAAAGCTGTTTGTGTGGCAATGAAAGATAAGACACCCTTACCACACACATGGTCTTGAGTTCTAATGCATGAAATTCCAGACATTTTTACTGTGTATTGTTCCATTTCACATTATATTAAATATCACTTACAGCACTTTATACATAATTATAAATAGTGGAACCGATATGAATTATATGTATGAGGGATAAGACACCCTTAATGTGTTTTGAAGATTCAGATGTATGACTGTGAGTATACTGTCTACTATGCTTCTGTAAGTATAATACTGCTATCTGAACTTGGATGGCCTTTACACTTAAATAAGACACATACACAAATTAATGTACATACAATGACCTTGCCAGCTCTCACACATACATGATCAACACCTCAGTCTGTCATTTGTATTTATGAATGAATCAGGACTAGGTCTGAGAAACACTTCTTCTGTGGCAAAGATGGAAAATTACTGCTGTAGAAGAAATGTTTTGTCCCTTATGCGTAGGTTTGAATCTCACACTGTAAAACTCAATTTTAGCAATGTATAAAGCCAGACAAACATACATTAGATCAGGACATTCATGATCCCAGTGCATGTCAGCAAAATTAAATCACCTAACAGTTACAGCAGCAGACAACCCATCAAACTAATGTCAAGCATCAGATTAACCTTCCAATTTCAAAAATTGCTTTCCTTCTGCTTGACACTGTTGTTTTCCACTTAACATTGCACAAACGTGGTTGGCATCATTTCTCAGGTTTGCGCAATGCCAGTAAATGTGACAACAGGAATTGCTGGTAAATTATTATTTGCTATTGCTTTCAGATTAGACACGTCTGGTGTTAGAGGGGAAGGTGCCCAATTAGGGCACAGAGATGGGGTGTTCAGGAGTGCAAACTATTTATTGGACTCCTGGTAAAGCATCACAGCCAAAGGCTTCTGCAGGGGGACTAATCTGCTTCCCAGTACAAGTCTAAGGCTAGAATAGTCTGGCCAAGACTGTATCCATTGCAAGTGGCATCCCACACACTGGAGAACAGTGTAGACACCACTTTAATGACCTAAAAGACCCAACAGGGATACATTCAACCAGTGGTTAGATGAGTTTCTAACTAGCAACATCCTACAGTTGTGTAAGTATTCTAATAAACAGAATTTATAATATATAGAAAGCTAAATATAGGTGAGACTGGTATACATAATGCTCTTCTGTCCTTTTCTTTTCCTTTCACAGCTAATCTTGAAATAGTGGCAAATAGGTGGGTTGATGCTGATCATCTGGAGAAACTGAGGGAAGCAAGTGGTATGTATGCCACACAAGAGAAGTATTATTATAGCTTTAAAAGTTAAAGAAAAATGTTTTTCTTTTCTCTACAGTAGTAGCGAAGTAAACATGCATGTCCTAACTGTAAAAGCAAGTATGCCAGGTGTAAGATTGTAGTCAGAGGTTGTGGGTTTAAATACTACGAGTAACAACTATACAATACTGCAATTCTTTAATAATATTGCATACATTCAAATCTATACAAGTGGCATAAATGCCCTGCTGTTAACTGTAATCTGCATAATTGGACCAAACATATGTGCAATATATGCACATTGCAAGGATTACTTTGAGCAATCCATAGTTATAGTTTGTAGTTGTTAGGAAATATATTTAAATGTAATATTTCAGATAAAATAGTTGTATGACTGTGATAATGCATTGGATGTCACATATAAAGGTACTAATTTTATCTCTTTTTTCTCTCACCCCAACCCTTATCTCTTTTTTTTAATTTTCTATTATGTATTGTCAAAATGTCTCCATGTCATCCACCTGCAACAAATCACTAAATGCTTCACAGCACACCATTGTAGGCTGACCTCAGTGGGTCAGCTTGTCCCTGCTCCATCAGCTCCAGCACAGACGCCCAGCACATCTGGTACCCAACCTGACAGGACAGCCTCTGCTGTCCCTGAACTACCTGCACCCTCAGATAGCATTACTCTGGCAGCTGGTGCTGTGGTACCCTCCAGGAGTACTGGCAGAGGTGGGGAGTTCATCACTCAACAGGAGATGCCAGGGTTGGTGCATACGGTCATGCACCACACCATTGGTGTACATCTATGCTGGATAGAGATGCTGCTCACCCTCATGGTCCATAAGAGGAGAAGATGTCAAGCACTTCAGCAGCCAGCAGAGTAAGGAGACAGTGATGACAGTCCTGTGAGTGAGGACTAGATTCTCACTGTCCTCATGTTTGACATGGATGAGCTTGCATTGTCCCCTCCCTCACCCCAATCATGGTGTCCCCCAACCTTTTGTGTCCCTCACCATCCCTGTGTCTTGGCTTGGTTGTCCTGTTTGCATTTGCTTCCTTACCTACCCAACTTTCCTGACCCAGAAATGCCAGTCCCTTACCCAGCATTCCTTTCTTACTGAAGTAAAAAAAAATGGGCACTTGTCCCACCAAAAAAAAAATCACCCCATACATAACTCTCCATTTCACAGACATGTCTTCTTGACACTCTTGATTTGGTCCAATTGATTATACAACATGATTGTATTGTTGTCACCCCTCCTTGTGGAGGGGACAGTCCAAATTCAGCCAATATTCTGCACATATTTTCATTTTACACTGTTGAAGAAATGGATAGCTATGTTCTGTTCCTACCAACCTCCTACACATTCCTAAATTCATAGGATCACAGGATCATAGGAGATAACTAGGATATCGACCCAGTGGTCAATTTAAACCTAGTTGTTTCATTCCAATGTAATACCATACAAATGCTAGTCAGTATGCAAGTTTGCATTTAGTGATGACTGTCCATGTCCAGGAGGCTTGTGGACTCTATCCCTATAAAAAATAATGGATCATTGCTTTCCCTTTGTTCTTCCCCTGCTTACCTCACATTTCACCACTTTCCTATCATCCCCATTTTAACACCTATAATCTGGTCAAAAAATAGAATCACATACAACACACGTAAGTACCAAAAAAAAAAAAACAATGGAGCCCCTCAGTTTTTGGCCTCTATGTTTGCCTGGAGTTTGTCATCTCGCACCAATGCCAAGCAATGAAAATTAGCTCTATCTTGGTGTGGCTACCACCATACAATGCCTCTTAAACATGTTGCACTGCAACACAGAGTAACATATGGTAAAGGTACTGTAAAGTATAATTTCATTGCATTATCACTACTTATTTAAAAGTATTACATACACATGGTTTCAAACTCTATCACATCTGGGCTCAAAAAGAAATGTGTAAATGCATTTATACCTGCTGCCACAGAGTCATCTAAGTAGCAGGTGTGTTTCATACACTCAGTACTAATTCTCATTTTAGTAACCCTCAAGTTTGCACACTACTTACCAATGAACAATCACGGAAAGCATTAGAAATGTATTTCTTGCATGCGCAAACAATTTGCCGACCATCGTGCAAATCTGCTGCTCAGTGGTGCACTATGCAAAGTGGACAATAGCATGTATTACTTTTGTTTACTGTCCATGAAATTACATGTGGAAACTGAACAAAATGAAGACCCTATCTAAGAAAATGCCACGTATTTACAATGCAGCCATCTGTTACCTCCCCCATGCAATGCAATCCTGGTCTCTCAGTACTTGTTTACAAATATATCAACTGCACTACATAAATTAATAATAAATATTGTGTTGTATACCATGCATATCTTTAAAATGACAATGCACACTCAGATTTTCTAATACTTGCAGTAATGTGGACACCTGTTTGAATATAGTTTGTAAAGATGCCTTTTAAAGTATACATGCACATTGGAACGCAACCACCAAATACTACACATTGCAGACTTATCAATCTGGTAATATGCAGAACTTGAAATATCTTGACAGCTGAACATGGTTACACATCCATTTAATGCAGGCCTCTCAACATCTTCTCTCCAACATCCAGTGCTGATGTCATCCACTATAAGTTATCCTGCAGCCTTGTAAAAGTCAGACTTGTGTTATGCCGCTTGCATAAATTACTGAGTTTTGTAGTCTGTGTACTTGGGTAGGGACCCTGTTCTCACTGCAGTCAGCTGGGAGGTGTGTGTCTCTATTTAGTCAGAGGAGCATAAGGGTGTATGCAACATTTACCATTCCAATCCCATGGGGTTGCACATGCCTACACAACCATTTTATGTAGGCCTCCCAACATCTTCTCTTCAACATCCAGTGCTGATGTCATCTACTACAAGTTGTTCTGCAGCCTTGTAAAAGTCAGACTTGTGCTGTGGTGCTTGTGTAAAGTACTGAGTTCTGTAGTCTATGTACTTAGAGGTTTTGTTCTCACTGCAGTCAACTGGGGTATGTGTGTGTTTGTGCCTTTGCTTGACATACAGATAATAAAAGCAGGGCCTCATGATCCTTCTGGCTTTTTGGGTTTTAAGCAGGAGGTGTCAGGAAAGTTACTACTGGGATAACTGGCTTGTGGCAGCCAGGTTGTCTACAAATAATTTAGCACCTGGTTCCCCACAAATGTACAGTGCACTGCTGGAGAGAAGCAGCCCCCTTCCATCCATGCTCTGACCCAGTGACAAGTGGTGCTTCTTGCCAACCTTGCTGCCAACTATTCCTGGCCAACCAGAGATCCATGGCACTGTGGTATTGGTATATTTAGGCAGGATTCTGACTTAGAGGTGTTCAGTCATAATCTCACAGGTGGTAGCTTCATGCCATTGGCTTTTCAGCCAAGCATATACACCAAATGTCTGAACCTGTGGTTCCTCTCGTATTGAGCAGGATTACTATTGCAACAACATGCCATCAGTAGGGTAAAACTAACCTGCCTCATGACCGTCTAATCCCAGTTCACGTTCTCGATTAGTAGGTGAACAATCCAACGCTTGGTGAATTCTGCTTCACAATGATAGGAAGAGCCGATATCAAAGGATCAAAAAGTAACATTACTAGGAATGCTTGGCCGCCACAGTCCAGTTATCCCTGTGGTAACTTTTCTGACATCTCCTGCTTAAAATCCAACAAGCCAGAATGATCATGAGGTCCCACTTTCACAGGTGTATTCATACAGAAAATCAAGATCAAGTGAGCTTTTGCCCTTCTGCTCCACAGGAGGTTTCTGTCCTCCCTGAACTTGCCTTCGGACATCTGCATTACTCTTTGATAGGTGTATTGCTCCAGTCATACTCCCCACCTGATACTATCCCCAGAGGGATCACGCCCAGATCCCTAGGTGCTTGGAGCCAGAAGCAAGAGCCCAGGTGGGGCTCACCCCCCCCACCTCACTGGGTAAGTGAAAAAAACAATAAGAGTAATGGTATTTCACCAGAGGCTGAGACCTCCCACTTATTCTACACCTCTTATGTCTCTTCACAGTGCCAGACTACAGTCAAGCTCAACAGGATCTTCTTTCCTTCCTGATTCTGCCAAACCTGTTCCCTTGGCTCTGGCTTCGCTATCTATTAGGTAGGGACAGTAGGAAGAGAGTGAGAGAACATTTACACCAGCATGTGGGATGCTGCTATTACAATTTTCTCCCCACCAGACACTGCTGATGTCATCATGTATAAAGTGTTGTCTGGCACTCTCCAAATCACACTTCTGTAGTTGGTGTATTTCAATTTAGTCAAGTGGGGTGTGCATGTGTGTTTGTGCACTTGCTTGACATTAGAGACAGCATTTTACACAAGCATGTGGGACACTGCTATTACCATTTTCTCCCCACCAGACACTACTGATATCATCACCTATAAAATGTTGTCGGACACTCTTCAAGTCAGACTTGAGCTGTGGTGCTTTCCTTAAATACAGAATTCTGTAGTCACTGTACTTAAATGGGTAGGGGTTGTGTATGTGTCTGTGCAGCTGTTTGACATTAGAAAGAGCATTTTACGCCAGCATGTGAGATGCTACTATTACCATCTTCCTCTCAACAGACTCTGCTGATGTCATCAGCTATAGCTGATTTGCAGATGTGCAGTATTCCCATGAGGGCAGGGTCAGACACTGGCCTGTAGGCCAGGCACAAGTTACCTCATCCTATACGATACAGATTACAATGACAGGACTTTCAGTCTATCCACATATGTCATAACATGGTTTGTAGGCCCTGTATTTTCTTGGTGAGACACCCCTGTGGACTCTCCAGCTGCTGCAATTGTCTAGTGAGGTACACGCAAAGGGGAGCATTATACTCTATTAGTGTTCTGATAAGGTTCGAGTACGGTGTCATTGTGGTATTTACTAATATGTTTTTAAGACAGTAGATAGTGATACTTTTATTATAAGCTAATTGGTTGAAGCCTATATTGCATACTACTATTGAATTTATGTATGTTGATTTATGATATACCAGAGGTATATGACTTTAAGATCAAATGGAATGTAGGCGGAATTGGCGCCAAAAAGTTTTTAAATTCTTGTTTGTTATGTATTATGACATTCTGAAGAAGTCCACTATTGTGGATGAAAGCGCTTAATGCCTAAGCTTTATGTCTAAGAGTTTATACTGGTCGAATAAAGTATTATTTTTTACTTTCCATCGGTTAACGTTTTATTGTGCATCCTATTATACACCAGCTAGTTTGTTGAACTATTTTCTGTTGTTGCCGTGACTGGTGTTTACCCGCTTAAGTTACAGTGCCATTATGTCATCCTCAGATCTGGATATGATGGCCTGACTTATTAGTTGCACAACATAGCCTTTCCATACCACTGTGGACACTTGGTGGTCGAAGTTCAGATTGCTACCTACGTGTGTTCCCAGGTCTAGCACCACTGGGTTTCAGCACAGAGGAGTGTCATCAATGCTGTAATTAGCAGGGAATTCCACTTTGCAGAAGGCCAAAATAATGAAGCATTTTGTGGTTATTTGTAGACCATGTAGCTTTGGCATCAATCATTTGTCTGTGTTAGCCCCTCCTGTAGTATGTTAACATCATATTGCACCCAATATGCAAGAATAAGCAAACTTGGTAAGCCAAAGGCCATATACTTTAACCTGGACTGTCGAGAAATAGATTCCAAACAGTAAAAGGCCCAGAACAGATCCTTGGGGTACGCCAGTGGTGACAGCTCTACTGGTAGAGGTTGATTCACCAACTTTCACAGTATTTGTTCTGTTGGTGAGCCATTTGGTTCAACACCTAGTGACATAACGGATAATGCCCAGCTGGGAGAGTTTCTCAATGATACCGGAGTGGGGGATTATGTCCAAAGCCTAGGCCAGATCAAGATAGGCAGTGTGCACTGTCTTATCTTCATCCAGGCCTATCACACAGAATCAATGGGCTGTGACAAGATCATAGATCATCTATAGCATGACTCAAAACATACACCTACCTGACATGGATGGATACACACTTCAACACACCCTCCAGATGGACTATGTTCCAGTAGAAGAATGTACATCAACATGTATCCATCTGAGTAGGGGGGGGGGGCACACACACCACCTGATGCATGCATGTATAGATACATCCTGACTCTCCTCATTTGTGAGGAAGACCAACATGTCATCATGGACCTTTTCTAAATGGACACTAGTAATATCCTGGCTGTGTGCAACAGACATGTGTGAGTTGTTAATGGTACATCCATGTCTGCTTCATCTGTTATATGTCCTCAAAGAGGTAATCAGGACATGCATAATGACCGCACTATCATCCTGTAGAACTTGACCAGACCAAGGCATTTGACACAAATGCACACTGAGGTATTCACTCAGCACAGGCAGATGTGGACATAAACACCTACATCACCAAGTGGGTAGATCACATATGTGAAGTGACCTATTTCTTGGGTCCAGTTATGAGGTCCGTACATCAGGGCTGTTTACTAGGCCCTCTCCTGTCCATTATTTAAGTCACAGATGTCAAGAATGACATACACATCCTCTGTTCATACAGCTGTCTGGAGGACTACAGACTGTGGGCAATCATTGACTCCAGCTGTCATATTAGTATAATACAGACAGTATCAACACACACCAAAGATTGCTTCCACAGCTATGATAACAGATGAGATGGAACAAAAACATGGGGGATTTGTTACGTTATGAAAACAAATACACAACCTAAGGCTAATGTAGACATCACACCTGGAGTATATGGTATGTGGAACATCCACCAGTATGTGTCCACATTGGTGACTACTCCCCTGTATGTAACACAGCTACTGAGTACATGCAGGACCTCTACACTAAAGGCCATAATACCTTCATATGTCACAGCCTTCATCACACCAATATAAGTACAATGCACACGTCTTCATGTCCCCCCTACACATCTTCCAGTGATGTGTAACTGAAATGTACCACCTTTGCCACAGTGAGCTGTCACACACCTTATTGGCCATACCTAGGTATTCTTTCTGTTGCATAAACAATACTGTCTGATGGTGCGGAACCCCTAGCAAGGTATTATACCAGATGCTTGTGTGATACCTGTTCCAGTGATACACATAGTACAGACACAGCTGTTTGACAACACTGATGGCAAGGAATATATTTGTGACAATGTGGATTGTGCCATATTTATCTGCCATGTACACTAGTCACCTAGCCAGTATTTATCATAATGCCACATGCAGGTATAGCAGTGTCCCTCCTAACACCTCCAGCAGATGTTACAGTGTCAGGATGGTGTGGTTGATTACCCTCATAGATTGCTGACATGTAGCAATAGTTGTACAAGTGTGTTCATAAAGAACAATATGTGATCACTCAGAGTCATATATGTTGTGTCAGAGACATGGGATTACTTGTGGAATTATTCTGATATTGTCCATGATAGTGTACGCTTCTTTTACTGTTCTCCATGAGCCTGCAACTGTGTCCCACTTGTTGGAAACCTCTTCTGACATTACAGACATATTCAGCCAAATCAGTTTGCACAGCTTCACAATATGCACCCAACCCTAGTTGTATATAACATCCTTGATAGATTTCCTTTCCAGTTTTCATGTCAAGATGCTTATATCACAAACACATCTTCTCCATTGCTACATCACCATGTCTGACAGTCACATAATATACATTTTCACTGTGCAGTCCAAACTGTACCATGTAGATATGTGATTAGTGCTCCTGCTACAACTGTCTTCCATTTGCATGCCCTTATCTGTGTTTCTAAAATTAATTTGTGTGTCCCTATTCGATACACACACTTCCCCTGACTGTTTATTTTACATGGCAGTCCATGTACCCTTACACAACTTTTCATTTACACAACTTTTGTACAGAATGCCTGGAATGGGTTTCCACAATACTCTGCACTGTATACACTGTCCTGTACTGTATTTGGACCATATACATTGCAATATGATAAACCCTGGTAATCATTGTGGCATTCCATGCAATCCCACTAAGCTAGTGTGGTGTAAGGTAAATAAGTGTGCTACCCAGTTTGCATTACAGGGTTTCTGGCCAGCAATACTGTTGTTAACTACAAAAACATGCTTGTTTATGTTTAAATGCAGTGCACAGCATGAATATGTAATCACCGCTGCTGCTTACCACGCAAACACATAAACTCAAAACCTACACAGAGTTTATTGAATCCCATTATACGTGTCTATGTGTATATATATATATATATATATATATATATATATATATATATATATATATATATGTGTGTGTGTGTGTGTGTGTGTGTGTGTGTATGTGTGTGTGTATATATATATATATATATATATATATATATATATATATAGACAGATAGGTATACATATATAGATATAGATATTTATATATGTATTTTCAGTACATTCTCTGTGATGATTGGTGGCATGATTCCATAAGGGATAGCACCGCTGTGTACTCTTTTTAACCACAGTCTAAGCACTGGTTTTGTACCTGCTGAATGCAAAACAGCAACTGTCATCCCATTGCATAAAGAGATGTCTCCACAGACCCTGGGAACTATAGATCCATACGTCTGACCAGCATAATCGCAAGACTATGGAAAGTATAATCATAGACCTTATCAGCATAGATAGTGGAGACCTCCAAACATTCAACCCAACCCAATTTAGTTTTATTAAAGGGAGATCCTGCTTCTTGAACTTGATGGACTTCTTTGAGATAGTCACCAAAGACTTGGACAAAGGCAAATCCATGTATATGGTATACTTGGATCTGGCCAAGGCCTTTGAAACTATTCCCCACTTAGGCATTACTGATAAACTCATCCAGCTGGAGATCAACCTGTATATTGTCAGGTAGGTTGCAAACTGGCTCACCAATAGAATGCACACAGTCAAATTAGGTGACTCTACCTCTACCAGCAGACCTGTAACCAGTGGTGTTCCAAAGGGATCACTGCTGGGGCCTATGTTGTTTGGAATCTACTTCTCAGATGTACAGGCTAAAACAAAAGGCCTAAGGCTGACAAAGTTTGCTGATGATTGTAAACTGTGTGCAGTCATCGAGTCCCCAAACAATGTGAATGTCCTACAAGAGGGACTTACACAAACAACTGGTGCCAAAGTCATGGGCTAAAACTCGATGCAAAAAATGCATTATCAACACCTTCGGCAAGGGCAATGTCCCTGCAGATTACTACATTAATAACAACACCCTAAGTACACAATGAGTAGTGATAGATTTGGGCACACAAGTTGACAACAACCTTTCCTTTGATCACCTTGTTTCCACAGTGGTAAGAAAGGCTTTCTACATCACCCACCTCTTAAGTAAGGGTATTGCATCCAGAACAAAAGAAGTTATATCCCCCCCATACTCCTCACTCTTCAGGCCAATAATAGAGTACAGTGCTACCTTTGGTACGTACCTTAGCAGGCAGCTGCAGCAACTGAAAAGACCTCAAAAGTTTCTTACAAAGAAAGTTCAGGGTCTTCAGCATATGTCATACGTTGACAGACTGAAATCGGTGTCAGTATACTCTGTGTCTTACAGACTACTAAGAGGTGACTTCTGCCTTGTATATAAAGCAATCTCAGATCCTGCTATAATGGAAATGCTGCACATTTGTAAGTCAAATGTTATAAGATGCACTAGCACTAGGGAACTCAACATAGTATTTGACATCAACAGGACTTGCTGGACAGAGAGATATGTCTTACAGAGGTTACCTCTCCACTGGAACAAACTTCTATTTCAGGTGAAGTACAGCCTTTCGCTGATCCAATTTAAGCGTAATTAGGATGATTGGATGGGAAACCGCAGAGTCACCCCTGGAGTTTCACCTGTGTTCCTCTTGGACAGAGGCAGTAGTTGTTGACTTCGTTCCACTTAATACCTTGATATTCTTGGGAACAGGGGTTGTACTTCGCTAGGCTTGTACGGGCCCTAGGGCCATTAGTTTAGTAACTTCCTAAGATATATATTTTTTACAGTAATTACACTAGCATTATTTTATTTCATCTCACCCTTGGTTACGTATTGTAGTCACTGTTACTTTTTCAGACCTGTGTCTGAACTGCATTGATAAAAAGACTAATTTTAATGCCTACATTTGAACCTTTCTCTTGACATCTTTTATTTATCCAAAATGTCCCCCATCAACAAAACCTCTTAGTCCATAGATTTCTTTCTCCACCAAGTGTAGAAACCATATAGATTTTATCATCCGCTGGCCGCTTCAAGTCTTCCTACCACTGAAGACATTATTAATACTTAAGAAGATTCACAATTTTGCAAACTTCAGAAGAGGTTTTCTATCTATATCAGCTGCTGTATGACCTCAGCGATTATCATGACTATATATCTTGTCCAATAGTTTCCTGACCAAAGGTAAACAGAGGATTTCCATACATTCTACAAATTTCACATCTTCTTGCTGAACATTTCTGCTACGGTTTTATTGTTGATCTGATTGACAAAATATATTCAGTGTTGGCCTCATTATAAATGGTGAGTTTAGAAGTTTCACATTTTAGTTGTTCTTAGAGCTTTCCTTTCAACAGCAAAATCACTGCTTTCAGCAACAATCACATTCAGTGATGAACATCCAGTGAACAGCCTTAAAACTGTCAACACGTCTATAGCTTAAACAATCTAAAATCTTTCCTGTGTGGAATAGATGCTAACCGATTAGTATTGAATTACAATATCTTCAGAGATAAGGTTGACAGATGTGTGGATTTTATAGTTCCTTTTATTTAAGGGCAAATATTGCTTGTTTGCTGATTTTTAATATTGTTCTGCATATCCCTGCTAACATCAGACCACTTTCTCTCTCTCTCTCTCTCTCTCTCTGTCATACCAAGAGACATAAATCAACAGTATTAACACTGCTGCAGAGTGGAATATGTATTCATTATGCCCAAACTTCTCTTCCCCTAGAATGGAGTGACATTCAATGTACAATGCACAAAATATGAGCAGCTACATGCGGCATATGCTTACCCACACTAAAGAGCCTGCAGAAATGTTGCTTTCCGACACCACTGATATGCTATGCTAGCTTTCTGTTTTTGCCTGAGGCTAGTCCTTAGTTTAGCTAGGAAAGTCCTGCTGTGATGGATTATACTTTATTCCCTCTCCAATCCTCCCCCCCCTCAGCAACTGAGATGTACCTTCTAACAACTTAGTCCTCCCACTCCTGCCTCCTCCTTTTGTGTTCAAGACAGTAATCAAATCTACGATGCCAACATCATTAGGTACTTTGCTTCTACATGAGCAGGCTAACTGTCTATGATCCATTTAACAAATCATCTCATACATCCACTGTAGATCATCCCCCCTTACCTAATAATCACTTCTACCCTTTTAACACCTGACTACCTCTGTCTTCAAGCTCGCCTATCTCAAATGTAAATATTGTAAATAACAAAATTGTACTATGTATCCACGATCTTATGCCTGTTTCTCTTGCATGAAATGAAATTGTAAAGGCTTTTTCTTTTCCACAATTGTAGCTGTAACTAATGTATGTAAAGCAAACATTTTTGTAACTAAACTATGTAATGTGGAGCTTATCTCCCCAGGCCTCCACTGAAAATGGGCTCCCTGAGCCCAGTGGACCTCCCCAGTCATCAAACTGGAAATAAAATAAATAATAAAATAAATCTCATTCATTTCATAAGTGGCAGGCAAAGCGTTTCTACACTTTGTAACTCGTATAAAATGTGTTTCCATTGAAAATAATGGTCATATGCTCATCAGCAAACTTATCAGTCTTTTACTTATTTTAGTTCATGACAAATTAGCACTTCAGAACTCTATGCTTTCCAGATAATCTTTTTTTTTAATTTATTCTAGAAGTTTACTCTTCAGTTGGCACCCTCATTGTCATCAGCTGTTTAGCCTTCATAACCCTGTGGTTCTGACCATCTTAATAGCCACTGACTATCAGCCTTTGATCTTTATTATACTGTTTTTCAAGCCAGGTCAACAGGTATATACCTATATATCCGCTAGCTTTTGTGTTGTTAATCTTTTATCAGTGGCCTTAATGTAATGGAAATAATAGTTCTTCACACCTGTGAAGAGTGGAATGGTTTACTTTTTTCCTTCACATATCATTTAAAGATCCCTAATTAAGTTTTGTTCTATACCTCATCACTTACCTTACAGTGTGAGCAGGTCCTTTGCATAGACAAACTATAGCCTTTTAAGCATGACCATAAATTATAGTCTGGTAATTGTGATATGTAGTGGATAATTAATATGTGGGCCAAACCTAGATATATACCTCTGCTCATGCTAGTTGGTAACAGCTTTGTTCCATAGATTAGACTTGTGGCACTAAATTTCTGGTCATTCTTGTCATTTTTCTACTGGTGTCACACTAGACATTACTTTTACCAGACATATCATACTGGAGTATTGCACAGGCATCTCACTTCCCATTTGGTATTGCCTGATGCTTATTTATGCTCACAGTGTTTTCCTGACATTGCTCATAAAGAAGAGGTTGCATTCTAGGCCTTCTCAGTACTCTTGTCTTCACAATATAGGATCACAGGATCATAGGAGGTTACTAGGCTATTGGTCCTGAGGCCCTTATAAGCCTAGCCAAGAGTTTAGCCCATGTTTAGACAAGTCAGCACCCAGATCCCCTGCCCAGCAAGGACACACATGGAATCCCAGGAGTGTATTTTCTGTTTCCCATCCAGTTATCCAGGTTGCACTTAAAAAGGGATAATGAGTTACTCCGTTTGACGTGGACAGGGAGTCTATTCCACAGATGGGGAAGTCTCTGGGACACAAATCTGTCTCACCAGCAAGTCATATTGCTATCACAGACCAGGTTGAGGTCACACGTTTAGGTTGCTTGAGTGGAGCTTGACTTGTGGATATGCAGCAGTTCCATCAAGGCAGGGTCTGAGATCTCTTTTTTATGCCAGACAGAGGTCACGTCTGAGGAGTCTGTATGAAACTGAGTAAAGGGACAGGGCTTTTAGCCTATCTGTGTAGGGTAGGCGTTTGAGGCTCCGGATTCTCCTGGTGAGGAACCTCTGTGGTCTCTCCAGCTGCTGCATGTGCTTTGCTAGGTACATGCCGAAGGGGACATTGTACTCAATAATTGGCCTTATAAGGGAATAATACAGGGATGTTATGACCTCTTTGTCCCTGGATGAGATACCCTTACTTATGAGGTGGGCCATAGAGAAAGCTTTCTATACAATGGAAGCAACATGGTGGTCAAACGTCAGGTTGCTATCAACCTGAGTGCCCAAATCCCTCACTACTGATTGTGTACTTAGGACGTTGTTATTAATGTAATATGTGGGGACGTCACTCCCCCCAAAGGGGATGATGATGCATTTGTTGGCATTCAGCTTGAGGCCATGTTTCTGGCATCAGTCATTTGTTTGGGTGAGACCTTCTTGGAGGACGTCCACATCACTTTGGGAATTGATGACTGCGCCCAGCTTGCAGTCATCTGCAAACTTTGTCAGCCATAGTCCATTAATTTTGGTCTGCATCTCAGAGAAGTATATCCCGAATAACAGAAGCCCCAAGACCGATCCCTGGGGTACACCACTCATTACAGGTCTACTGAGGTGGCTTCCCCTATTTTGATTAGGTGGGTTTTATCAGTGAGTCAGTTTGCTACCCATCTGGTAACATGGATTGATGCCTAGTTGAGAGAGTTTATCTACTATGCCCAAGTGGGGAATAGTGTCGAAGGCTTTCGCCAGGTCAAGGTAGGCAGTGTGCACCATCTTCCCTTTGTCCATGGCTTTGGTGACTGTCTCAAAGAAGTGGACCAGATTTAACAGACATGACCTCCCCTTGACAAAGCCAAACTGTGTGGGGTCGAGTGTTTGGAGGTTGCCAATGTTCCTGTTAATGAGGTCTATGATAATCTGTTCCATGGCCTTGCAGATCAGGCTAGTTAGGCTGATGGGTCTATAATTTCCTGTATCAGTAAATGCTCCACCTTTGTGTAAAGGGATGACAGTGGCTGTCCTCCACTCGGCTGGGACAAAGACGGTACTCAGGGTTTGGCTGAACAGGGTGCCTAATGTTGCTGCAAGTTCATGCCTAAGTTCATGTAGGATGCAGCCTGGGATGTTATCAGGTCCCATGGAGGCTATATTTTTTTACCTTCGAGAGGGCAGTGATGATCTGTTCCCTAGAGATAAGGGGTGGTGAGGGGTGGGTACTGGGGATGTCCTGATTTACTGATGGGGGGACGGGACAGATGGGAGACGTTTTTGCTGAATCTGTCAGCCAGAGCCAGTAGATTGGCATTTGTATATGTGGTGTCCTTGACCACCAGTTCTGAACAGATCTGGGTGCTTCCTTTGAGATTACGGACATATGTGAAGTAGGCCTTATGATTGTCTCTAGTAGATGTGGCCAATTTGAACTTGAAGTTGGCTTTAGAAGATTTCACTTCTTCTTCTTCTTCTTTCGGCTTTTCCCAGTTAGAGGTCGCCACAGTGGATCACCTGTCCGCTCATGATTGGCAGTAGAGTTTTACAGTGTCGAGTTGCCAGCCCAGCGCCCAACCTTCCACAGAAGGCACACACATGCACGCACTCACGCCTAGGGCCAATATAGAGTGTCCAATCCACCTACAGCATGTCTTTGGGATGTGGGAGGAAACCGGAGCACCCGGAGGAAACCCACGCAACCACAGGGAGGACATGCAGACTCCACACAGAAGGTACCCCAGCCAAGGATTGAACCAGAGAACCTCTTGCTGTGAGGCAGCAATGCTAACCACTGCACCACCATGGCCGCCCCTTTAAAGGATTTCACTAGTGCTCTTATTTGCTTGTTCAGGCTGAGGGATTGCTTCCAATTGAGCACCTACTCCTTCTTGGTCCTGGACAGCAATTTTTTCCTTTTGTTATATAGTTTATTTATTGCAGATGTCCACCAGACAGGTTTACTCTTCCTTGTGGAGGATGATTTTGTCCTGTCAGGTATACCTGATTCCATGCATCTATATAAATGCTTGTATAGTACTTTGTTGTAGATTTGGCCATTGGTGCCAGTTCCTGCAGTATGAGAGGGGGCTTTGAGGCTGTTTATATCATCCCTCAGGAGGTTGTAATCAGCTTTGGAGAAGTTTTTTTTACTTGATCCTAGCTAGAGGGTGGTCAGGGGAGATGGTGACTTCAAAAGTGACTGCTTTATGGTCGGATATTACCAGGGAGGATGATACTGTAGGGGTGCTGCAGTGGTTACTCATGTTGGTTAATACCAACTTCAAGATATTATCACCTCTTGTGGGGGTATCAATTAGCTATCCCAAGGCATTTGCATTGATAAAATCGAGGAATCTCTGGGCATTTGTGTTCTGGCGTGAGTAGTTTTTCCAGTCTATAGTTGGGTAATTAAAGTCACCCAGGATCAGGGTAAAGGATTGAATCTTGATAGATTTGAAGAGGTCCAGATTGGTGGAGTGGGCATTTTGAGTCAAATTTGGGGCCTATAGCTAGCTATAATTTGAATAGGGGTCTTGTCAACAGTTAACTGCACCTGGAGTGTTTCCTGTGTGTCATACTGTTTGACCAGCCTGCAGGCGTGTGTGTCTTTAATATATTTTGAAACTCCACCTCCTTTGGCTTTGCTGCCCACATTTTGGGGTTTGAGTGTATGATAGGATGAGTAACCAGGTAAGACTGGGGTGCTCTCCACAGCTTTGAACCAGGTTTCTGTGACTGCACAGATGTCAGCATGTTCCTGGGTTAACAAAGTTTGCAATAAGTGCAGTTTCATGTATAGACTCCTGGCGTTTAGCAGCATGACCTTTAATTTGCATTTTGTTGAGATCTTTATGTTGGTAATATCAACCTCATGACTTTTCCTAAAAAGGGCACTATGGGGGAGGCAAGGGCCTTTGCCAGAAGCCTGAAGCCCAAGTGAGACAGATGCAGGCCATCTCTAGCAAAGCATCATGGTCTGTCGATCATATCTTCCCAGGCTGTCAGGCACTGGATCCCCCTGGAATAACACCAGAAACTAAGCCAATTGTTAAATCTTCAATAACTTCTGAATACTGACAGTATTTTTATAAACTTTCATATGTATGTTTTGCATAGATCCCATTAGCATCCCCTATATCAGCATTAATTATTTGCCATGATGTATTTTTGCCACCACTGGAGGCCTTGGTTTGGGAAGTAATCCTCTTGGATTGATATTGCAATGGAAACTCATGAACTGCAAATTGTCAAGTAACAGTATGCTGAAGCTGTTTTTTTGAAACTTGCTTTAATGGCATTCTCAAAAATCTCTAGACGTTCTCCAGGAGCCATACTAAAGTAGTAATGGAAGAAGTGGGGAGGACTTTGACAACACCATTTTCCACATTTGTTAAATGACAGTTTTACTATCATCATTTATTATCTATTGTATCTACCATAGTGATGTTTATAGTTTGTTTTGGCTTTCTCAACTGTTATATAGTGATATTGTTTGATTCGTTATCTATTTATTTTTACTTTGTTTATTTTCATAAAATCGTATAAGTATTTGGAGCTTTGCTTCTCTGGTCTTCACTGTAAATGGGCTTCAACTCAGTTGGACCAACTCGGTTAACAAATGTCAAATAAATAAATAAATAATCATTCATCCAGCTATGACTTGAATATTTGCAATTCTACAGTCACAGTGTATTCTTCCTTGACACAATCACATGTCCATCATTGCTCTATGGATCTGCCTTCCACTAAAATAATGTTTTCTAGAATATTTAATGAATATAACATGTCAACCCTGTGATATAATCAATGAAACGGTTTAAGTCAATTGTTCAACAGGTAACACACTCATGTTAGGTTCGATCCCTACAATAACTGTACAGCTTTGTGTTCCATTTGTAGTGCAATATAAGATGATGCCAGATTCTTAAGGTACCATCCTTTATGTGGGACATTAATCGAAGGCCCCATCTATCCATGTTAGTGACAGTTCAGCTGGATATCCATGACACTTATTAAAAAAAGAATATATGTTATATTATTAATTAAAATACATATATTTAGATGGCAGAAACAATCAATCTACGTCTCCCAGAGATATAATGGATTTATTTATTTATTTAGGATTTGTGGTTATCCTTACTCATTTTCACAGTGGCCTCAAAAGAAAAAAGGCTCCAAGAAATTTAAAGTAAAAAAAAAAAAAGACATTTAGGTACTAAAGTAGACAGACATACAAATCTGCTACATATATACAGACATTAGAACCTATGTAAAGACTCGTATACAATGCTAGTAACATTCAAGGAATCTACCTTCAAATTAGTGCTGAGAATATAGATCAAGCTATTGATTGCATCTGAGGTTAGTTACAAGGTCTTACAACTTCTAAGCTGCTAGAAAAGGTCTAAGAGTTTAGGAAGACGTTAAGCTTCTTGGGAATTTTGGGTATGGAAGCTTTAAACCAATATTATATGTGGAAGTTTGAGTTAGTTGTTATACATTTTATTCATAGTTAATGGTAGGTGCAATAGTCTGTACTTGTTATAGTTAAACATTAAAAAGATAAAATAAGAAAGTTACTGTTGTTATCCAGTATTTTGGGGGTCAGAGGCTTTTAGAGGGTGTTTAGGTGACATTTTAGGGGATTCAGTAGAAGCTACAGTATACTAACAATTTTATGGTGAATCTACATAAAGTTTTCAAAGTGGCTTACAGGGACAGCAGATCTTGAATGAAGTAATGGTTCATTCCAGTGATATATAAGAAAGTTGTTTGGAGCTTTGTGTTCTGTTTTGGTGCATGTTTTGTTTCTTTCACCATATGAACTGGTTAATACGGCTGATTTAGCTACTGGGAGTTCACCAAACTAACATGTAGGTAAGCTCTACACATGAGAATAAGTGCAGCCGTCTATGATTAAAATTAATTGGGTGTACTTGTTTTTCCGGTGTCGTGTAATTAAGGATGTTTAGACCACTACAATAATTTATGTATGTATGCATGCATGAGTGTGGTGGGTTGCCTAGTTGGAAGCAAATGTTGCAGTTATGTGATAGGGAGAAGATATTTTGCTAAGTACACTTTTCTTAGGGTTACCAATTATTATTAAATACATTGAATGAGTTAAAACATAATCATGATATAAGAAAATCATGCAGCTATTTAACTATGAACAAGTCAATATTCTCTGAAGACACATTTAGTCTCCTGAGGTACTATAGGGTAGGGCCAACATAAGAAAATTCAGTTCAGTGTATCCTAGGTAGAGGCTCTAGATCTAGATTCAAGAATGTTCCAGATGCTGTAACATACAGTAATGATTCTGCCACTGCTGCAAAGCTGTGTGTTATTATGTAGGATTTCTTACAGAAATATACTGGACTCCAGAAGGGGGTATTCAGGTAACACAGCCACACTGTTCAAGTCATGACTAGGAAATAGTTAAGTCAAAGAGACTACCTCACCTAATCCTATACTGACACCATGAAAGGTAACTTGAAAGTGAAATAAAAATTGAGTTTTGTTTAAATATGTGCCTAGAATATTATTTAGAACTCCTTAGGCTGATTTGTGTTGCATCACAGTATGTTACTGTTTTAGATAAATACTGGAAGAGAGAGAACAAAACACAATAAAACATTTTACAACATAAGCTAACATGTAGGCAAGGGGATTGTACCCTGTCAAACCAGCTTCACACTGGTGGACTGAAAACTAGGAAGGTGTAAGAAAGGCAGAAACAATGAATGCACAAAAAAAGCATACATCACTAGGAATCACCTTGTCAGTCTCCCCTGCTGTGAAATGCCTTCATGTTTTCTCTGAAGGATACAGCTTGGCCATGGGAATTTCATAGGCTCATAGGTTCATAGATGTTTACTAGGCTAATGACCACAAGGGCCTTTTTAAGCCTAGCCATGCATCCCAAATCTCTGACAAGTTCTGATACCCTTGATAAATGTAAACATGGGCCTGGGAGATGAACCATTTACAGGTTACCTGTGTCCATTAGAGACATAGGTGCCAAACCAGGGATGAATTTCCGGTTTCCCATCCAGTTGTCCAGGCATGCCAACATAGATCTGCCTTGATTTGTGCTACAAATATGTAAGTAAATGAAAAAAAAATGCTTTTGACATCTGAAAGAGCCTGCTGTAAAGTAATCCCTGCAATATTTTTGTAGTGGACAGGAGCAGGGACTTTTAACTAACAACTGTGAGTATTTAAGGTTATGATAATCGCTGAGCACAGATATCCATGTTGTTGTTGTTGTTGTGTCTTTCGGCTTTTCCCGGTTAGGGGTTGCCACAGTGTAACTCCGGTCCGCTAATGATTGGCAGTAGATTTTTACGTGCCAAGTTGCCGTCCCTGACGCACAACTTTCAACGAAGGTACGCCCATTCACGCATGTCTCCACACAGAAGAAGCTCTAGCTGAGAATCGAACAGGACAACGTCTTACTGTGAAGCGACAACGCTACCACAGCACTACCAATCCATATTACTAGAAAATGCTTAATGAAGTGTTATCACAAGAGCTGTTGCAGGCAAAATGAAAACAGTTTTAAATGGAAAGTCATGATATTGTTTAACTCACTGGCAGTCACTATGCAGATGCTTAACTTGTGTGCTCTGTTTCCTTTTCTTATATTTACACTGTAAGATAGTGGTTGATTGGCTTTTTTATTTTCAGCAAAGATATCTCTTGAACATGTTTTAATTTGCCATTAATTAAGCATACTAAAACCTACAGTATGGGTGATGTATGCTGGAACTGCAGTCTACTAGGCAATACTACTAAATATCATATGTACTTTATTTTTGTACAGGATGTTTATGCCATCATTGGGAGATGTGATGTTTTGATCAGGAAAGAATAAAGCCTAGGCCTCTCAGCTCTTCATGGTCACACAGACAGGGAACACAGCACCCCAGATCCAGAGTGTGCATAAAGACGCATTGTTAGTTACGAGTGACTCTTAATACAGGAAGCATGGCAGTACAACAGAGATATTCATATAAACTTGATAATATTTAAAGGTAAGCTGTTTGTGAAACAAGAAGTGGATGCATACAAAAAGAGCAAAAGAAAAATACCTGTAAACGATAATGTGACCCAGAGTGAAACAACAGGCAAGGATGGCTTAAAAACAGCTTTACTTTGATAGGCAAAAAGGAAGCTTAAAGATTACTGCATTGTAATAAAAATAATATTTATAATCCAGTGAACAACAGGATAAAAATAGTTAAGAATCTGGTCACTATTTTGCTGCTTTCTGAGTACAGACTTAAGTAAACACCACACAGTATAATGAAATGTAAGCTTTTATGCAAAACCGCCTAAACAGGTTTAAACTATTCCAAGCTCCAAAAAGTCTGCTCTTCACTTTTTCCCTTAGAACTGTTCAAACTCTCAAAGTAATCACTCTATTCTCTTTCGAACGCCCTGCACTTGCTCAGCTCTTATAAGGAAACACTATCTAACTAAAGCACTACACCCTCCTTGACTTCTCATAAGTATTAGACTCCCGATTGATCCTTCCTGATCAAGTGAAAAATCAGCTCCCTTCCCTAATCTGATCAGTAAAAAAACAGTTCCCTATACTAATCTGGTATGTCCAAGGGTCAGTTTCAAGGTTACTCTCCAGTCCAGCTGGTGAATCTGGGAATTTTGAGGCAATGTTACAATTGCCTTATGTACACAGACAACCCTCTCCTCCTTCCAACAAACTCTAATACATGTGAGAGATGCAGTTACACAGCCAAACTGGAGGCAGAGCTCTCTCAACCCAAGACTGGCACAGTCAGTCAGGAGGAAAAGGTAACCACCCACACCACAAATCCAGTCTCACACAGACCTATTGCATCTGCATATCCAACACATAAACACACAAAAACATACTGAGGCTCTAAATAAAAATCTGCCTAAACAGCAAAGACCTCCTAAGCAGATATCCAAGCAACAGCCACCCCTCAACAATGCCCACAAATCACATATCTCACAAAATCAGTGTGCCTCACAGTCACAGCCCTTAAGGCCAAACAACACACCAAATACACTTGTTATAGGGGACTCTATTGTCCGGCACACTGACGTCCCGCTCACCAGACTGAACAAGGAGAAGGTCACTGTAAGCTGCCTGTCGGGTGCCAGGATCCGCCACATAACGCAAGCACTCAGGTCACTCGAAAGCAAGTACAAGTATGACTCCGTCACTGTCCATGCTGGTGTGAATGACCTGAGACGTACCTCCCTGGACTACATGAAAAGAGACATAGAGGAGCTCTCTGACCATGTAGCCCAGGCTGGTATGTCCCTGACCTTGAGTAGCATCTTGCCCTCACCAAGAATGATGCCACAGTATAAAGACAAAATGATCAGTTTCAACAATTGGCTAAAGTATTGGTGTCATTCAAAGGGGATCCAGTGTCTGTCAGCCTGGGATGACATGCTCGACAAGCCACATTGTTTCGCTTAGGGGACGGCTTGCACCTGTCACCCTTAGGCTTTTGTATACTGGCCAAGGCTCTTGCCACCCCATAGTGCCTTTTTTAGGCAAGGCTCAAAGGACAAACCCACCTCCATAGACAACCCAAAGATAAAAAAACTAAAGGTAATGCTACTCAATGCCAGAAGTCTAAATCTCAAGATGCATGCACTCGAGACTCTCCTCAGTATGGAGAAAATCGATGCCTGTGCAGTAACAGAAACCTGGTTCAAGGCTCCTGAGAGCACCCCAGCACTACCAGGTTATAACTCATACCATGCGTTTCGGCCCCAAAACTTGGACCGAAGCACAAAAGGAGGGGGAATATCTATATTCATCAAAGATACCTACACCTCCAGGTTAGTGGCACTGCACGAAGCATCAGAAACCATCCATGTGCAACTAACAGCGGGCAAAACTGCCTTTCAGTTTGTAGCCTACTAGAGAACACCCTCCCTATTACAGGAACCCCACCTGGCATTCCTGAGAACACTGGAGAATATGAAGGTCTCTCCAAACACTATGTTACTGGGTGACTTCAACTACCCAAACATTGACTGGGAAAACTACTCAAGCCCAAACACCCTCGCCCATAGCTCTCAACCTTCCATGTCCAAAATGAGGAACACTAGCCCTCATAATGTGGAACAAATGGGCAAAATGTGGAACACATACTAATGGCTTACTAACAACTTCAACTAGGAAGGTCATAGGATGGTTAAAATATGCTGGTTTTACTTATAAAGAAGATATTTTAATGAATTAATATGATTCATTTCTATTTACAATGGATTTCACTTAAAAAATTCCTAACACTGAATGTGTGACAGAGTCTTTCAATGTGGACTTTGAGAAACTTCGAGGAACATGAACTTTTTAAGACCCCAAATGAGGTACATTCCTCGTAATGAGGTACACTTGAGAGGTATGCCCTCGCCCAATGGTTCCTTGAATTTATAAACTCTAACGCAATGGAACAACTGGTCACCACTCCCACAAGAGGGAACAACATATTGGACCTGGTCATCACCAACATGGGGACTCTATGTTCCACACCAGAGGTAAACCCCTCATTGGTAAGATCAGACCATAAACAAATTTCCCTGGACATCCATATCCCGTCCCCACCCCCAGCCAAGGAAATCACTGTAAAGAATTTCTCAAAAGCCAACTTTGCACTTCTCAAGACTGAGTTGGAATCCTTCAAAGCCCCTGGGCCAGAGGATAATACAGCCCAATCCGTAGAATCCTTTACAAATGCATTCTATGAGCACCTGCAGGAATGCATGGATTGTGCTATCCCAAATAAAACCAAGACTCACTCCTCCAAAAAAAGGAGACTGGTTTGGTGGACCCCGGCCATAAATAAGCTATACAACAGGAGGAGGAGGAAGCTACTACATGACAGAGCAAAATCCCAAAAAGGGAAGGCATCTCTGATCAGTATTAGCAAGAAACTTCGATCCCTCATAAAATCATCAAAGGCCAGTTTCGAAAGAAAAATTGCCCTAGACACTAAAGATAATCAGAAGGCCTTCTTTAGTTATGTCAGGAACATGGGCAGACACTCCCAGATATGCTCTGAATTGTTGCATAATGGTACAAAATAGACCGAACCTACAGACATAGCCAACATCTTGGCAGACAGATTCAGTGCAAACTTCTCCCCCCCCCCACAAAGGAGCAAACTCCTATCCCAACTGAATGTAACCTCCCTGACATCACAGATGCACAGGTGAAAGCTGCCCTCTCCAAAGCAAAAAACACAGCATTTATGGGACCGGACGGTGTCCCAGGCTGTGTCTTACATGAGCTCCAAGAAGAACTGAACCCTCACATTAAGTCACTGTTCAAACTTAGCCTTACTATAGGATATGTACCCAAAGAATGGCGTACAGCTACAGTGGTCCCACTCCACAAAGGTGGTGCCACAACGGACCCCGGAAACTATCGCCCCATAAGCCTGACTAGTCTGGTCTGTAAAGCTATGGAGCGTATTATCATGGAACTCATAAACAAAGACATTGGGAGCCTCCAGACACTGGACCCTACCCAATTCAGCTTTGTTAAGGGTAGATCTTGCCTCTTAAACCTAGTTGATTTCTTTGAAACAGTTACCAGAGCCATAGATGAGGGCAAGGTAGTCCACACAGCCTACCTGGACCTCGCAAAAGCCTTTGACACAATACCCCACTCGGGCATCATAAATAAGCTTACCAGCTTAAATATCGACCCCTATATCACAAGATGGGTTGCAAACTGGTGCAGAGATAGAACCCACATGGTCAGAATCTCAGGTGCCATGTCCGAATCCAAACCAGTTACAAGTGGTGTCCCACAGGGCTCAGTTCTGGGACCTCTCTTATTCGGTATATACTTCTCTGAGATTCAGGCTAACAAGGGGGGATTATGGCTGACAAAGTTCGCAGATGACTGCAAACTGGGGGCCATAATCGAATCTCCAGCTGACACAAGCATCCTTCAAAAGGGTCTCACAGAGACGGATGCTTGGTGCCAGAGCCATGGCCTCAAGCTAAATGCTAAAAAGTGCATAGTCATCCCCTTTGGGAAAAACAAGGTGCCCACAAATTACCACATAGGTGGTAATCCATTAAGTACGGAAGAAGTAATTAGAGATTTGGGGACCAACGTAGATAGTAATCTCTCCTTTGATAATCACATTGCCAAAGTGGTTAGAAAGACCTTCTATATAGCCCACCTTATCACAAAAGGGTTCGCATCTAGATCAAGAGAGGTCATTGTGCCCCTCTACTCGTCACTCATCAGGCCCATAATTGAATACAATGCCCCTTTTGGGATGTACCTTACCCGACACCTGCAGCAACTGGAGAGACCCCAAAAGTACCTCACCGAGAGGATCATGGGCTACAAACAGATGTCCTATGCAGCTCGACTAAAGAAACTCCAGCTCTACTCAGATGCTTACCGCCTACTCAGAGGCGATCTATGCCTGACGTACAAAGCCATGTCAAACCCAGAATTAATGGACATGCTCCACCTCAAAAAATCCAAGTCCCTTAGAGCTACACGCTCCAGGGACCTAAACCTCAGCACAAAAATAAATAGGACATGCTGGAGGGACAGATTCATTTCCCAGAAGCTCCCCTCACTCTGGAATAGAATCCCAATTCATGTTAGACATAGCCCCTCGCTGACCCACTTCAAGCGAAATTTGGACGCGTGGATGGGAAATCGCAAATTCACCCCTGGGATCTCTCCTGTGTCCCTGCTAGACAGAGGCACAGTAAACTAATCTTAAAAGGGTTCCTTCTGTGACCTACTTTACAGAGGAACAGTAGGCTAATCTAATAGGGAGGCGGAAGCCAAATACACTCTGGCTAGGCTTATAAATGCCCTAGGGCAGATAGCCTAGTATCTACCTATGAACCTATGAACTAATCCAGTACAGCCACAAATAATACTTGCAAGTAACAAATGGTATAAGAATAATATACCAACTTAAATTATAAATTGCATAAACTCCCTAACCAAGACAGGAAAATTATACAATAAGTGCCGACTGACAATATAACCACACATAAAAGGTCAGACCTCAGAACGTTGAGAATACAGAGGCACAGTAATGCATTACGGGGAAAATGTTCTTTTTCCTTCCAGACAAATATCTCAATTCTCCCTGATTTTGACTCAGAATTTTACTCTCTTCCTCCTAAAATTGATGATGCTTTGGAAAAAGTTCATATATTGCACATCGCAAAGAATGACAGCAATTAAAGTTAAGACGTGCTGCTTCAGAAAGTGCATGTTAATGCAAGCTAATCAATTCTGTCATCTTTCAAAAAGAACTGTATCAGTATTTCAGTATTTGAGAGTAATCCCTGGTTTGGGACCTTTCTCCATGATTAGTTTAGCATTTCTTCCTGATTCTGGGGGAGGGTTAGTTAGTAGACTTTTATGGATGACTCTCATCACACCTTTCTCTAAACATCAGGGCTGCATCTTCCTACATTGATTCTTGGCCCTGGCAAAATAAACCTAGGTATATTCACATTAATCAAGCATTCTTTGCCCCACTCCCAAAAAAATGGTTTACAGAGTAGTTAATTAAGGAGTAACCCCATTGCCATTGATGATATTCGTTTGTGGGTTAGTAACTGGCAATGGAGTCTCTTACTACTAAAAACTAACAAAAAAAAAAGAATGGCTTATACACATTGGTAGCCTCACTAGTCAAGATACATTATTAGATTGTCAGATCCAACAAAATCAAAGAATTGTCTTACTGTAACTAACCCACCCCAATTAGTGCATTTAATGACCTTCACAAAGCCATTCCCTAACCCTACAACATTTACCAGCTTCAGCTTCCCAACAGAGCCACCTTTCTTCTTGGTGTGCTAACCTTCAAAATTCTAAGATGTGGATACTACCCATCATTAAAATGTCTACTCCAAATCAAGGAACAAAACTCTTCCCTAAGGAACACCCAGGAAAGTACACTGACAATGACCAGACCTAAATAGAAACTAGCCAGAGGAATAAAAGCCCTCTCTAAGATAGGACCAACTGCATGGAATCAACTACCGATCACTATAAGAAACATAGAAGATCTTCAAACAGTCAAGAAAAAACTCAGCAACTACAAAATGAATATAAGTATACATGCTTTTTTGAAGCACACTAGGTCTGCAGCTCATAATGGCAGGTAGTCATGTGTGTATGAATGTTTACTCTTGAAAATAATGTAACTATTTGTGTAAATTCTTTACGGACTAGTGAATGCTGGGCTCCAGCTTCATGTGCCACAGATAACAGGATTTTCTAGTTCTTCCTATAAAGGAACTTTATACAGAGCACCTGCTAGTCAGTTATGATGGCCAGTTGTGGAAAGTAGATGCCTGGCAGTAACTGGCTGGACTATGGAGTGATGCCACTGACATTTCCATTTCTGATGAACAGTGCCAGCACAGGTACAGTGATATGAAGTAGTGTCACCCCAACCTGCTTCAGCAGGAGCAGACAGAGGTTCATGAGAGAGAGACAGCCTGAAATGTGCTGCAAGTATTTCTTTTCAGTACCATTGTCTTCTACTATCTTAAAGGGACAGGCCCACAGATTCGTTGTTTTGATTCTGGTCTTTGTTTACATTTTCAGTCTGGCTTTCTGAGCATGTCCCAGCTTTGAAGGGGGGGGGGTTGCTTGCATGAAGTTTCAATGGTGTTGGTCAAATTCCATCTCAAATTGCAGTTGTACTCACAACAGCTCTCACTGAGTCATTCATTGGTTTCACCTGTGCTTTTTATCCTTAGATAAAAGTAGCCTTTCAGGAATTTTATGACCTCACTTGCTCCTACTTTGCAGGAAAGCATATGAGCAATGCAAAGCTAAAATGTTAGTAAACAGAGTTTTCTGTTCATTTCATTTCATATTTTATTTTGTGCAGATTTCTGTGCTATCTTACACATGACTGCCGCTTCCTCTGTACAAAGCATTAGAATGATGCAAATTTCGAACAGAAGCAGAAGCATTCTTTTTTTTATGTTTTTTTTTTTTTTTATTGCTGAATACTAGCCAAGTGTAATGGTATTCTGACCTGCTGTAAAAAACATCTGTGATGCAAGCAACAGAGCCATTTTAAACAATGAAGTCCAAAACTAACTGTCACAATGGGGGCTGTACAGTATGGTAACCTGTGATAGTTATACATACTAATTCTGAGATTGCTTTACTATGGAGTAAGGGAAATGCATCAATAGACTGCTAAGATTTAGTATGAATTCACTAAACTGTACTCTTTTGACTATACTGCTCACAGTTATGTTTTACAGAATAAATAAAGGAAATAAACAGCTGCACAATTAGCATAAGCTTTTTGACAAGTTCTTAAAAAGTAAACACTGAGAGTCTTGCCTAACCACCCCCATCACAAGCACAAACAAAAATGTAATAACCTTATTGTTTCTCAGTGATCAGGGATTGAAAGCTTTGACAGGAAATAAATATTGATAATTGTGTTCACCAGAGGGAATGAAAACAGATCTACATAAAGTAAATTGGAACCAGGAACAGGAACAGGGTTGATGATGATGTGGTAAGTGGGTAGAAACAACTGGGAGGTATCAGGACAGGTTTCTTTCGGTCAGAATTTTAGACTCTTGGGATTGTCCCTTTAACTGTGGTTTATCTACACTTATAAGTACATACATTTGTTTTCCAGTGGAGTAATGCCAGCTCAATAAGGCTGACAGCTGCAGAAGGTTGGACTGCCTCTCCAAGCAGCAGGTGGTGTATGACATTTGTGCCAGTCTGATGTGGAAATGTGACTGTATTTGCTGCATATGTGTGTGACTATTTTTCCCCATTGTGTCATCATTCTGCAGGTCTACTTGCAGAAGAGGAGGAGGTGGGGCCATTGTCATCCAGGCCTGTGCCAGTCAGTGACTCTGGTGCTGGGTTGCCAGTGGTGTCTATGACTTTCAGGAAGAGGATGATAGTCCCCTTGCTGGAGATGAGCTGCAGGCATAAATAGTGCCCTCTGTGTCTGCTTATATGGAAGGAGATAAATTTTCCCCACCTGAAAGTGAACCAGACTATTCACCAGTAGTTTACTGGCATTAGTAACAAAGTCTGGTGATTGACAAGGACTGCCCACAGCTAGATGCCAACCTTGGCAATGTGGAGTGGCTTCTAGTATGGCTAGCGGGGCAAGCCCAATCCTTCATGCTAGCTGACAGGAAGTGTCCCATAACACTGATGTTCCAGGTGAGTAATGCCTTGGTTTGTTGATCTCTAGGCAAGCCTGGCATCCAGTCAGGACAAGCTCATACCCTATCACCATATGAGGGTTTTCTCTCCCTTATGTGTCATTCCCCATTTCTTATTCAATGGTCAGCCCTCATCATAATCATTTGTTCACCCTCTATATGTATGTATGCGTCTATTCACACCTTTTGTGTGTATACCCATGTTTTGTTTGTATACTGCCCTGGCTGTCTGTGTCCATGTTTTGTGCTTGTCTGTCTGCACCTCTACTTGTTCTTATCCCTCTATCCCATTCACAGCTATTCTTCACTGTCTGCCAATCTTATCTTTCTTTTGTAAACTTACAAAAGGGGCTGTTACCCTCAAAAAATTACCCTTCCATTCCTCCATCTTTTATACTTTATGGTTGCCCTTCTGTGCTTCTCAGTGCTTGCTGCTCCCCCATTTCCTAGTCTCCGATCTATCCCATTTTCTCCTCATTTATATGAAGAATAGGGTTACCATTTTGCTTTATGTACCCACATTAATGTATCTGTTTGCCACTATGCTGCCCTTCTTACGCTTAATGAGCACTACCATACAACTATGTGTTGCTACATTGTGCACAGGAGTCTGCACTGCTCAGCTGTGCTTCAATGCTTTGCATGTGACATCTATCATGTCAGTCATACATGTTGCTACTGGTGTAGAACACCTAGCCATGTTTATTCTGTTATTACTATGCCTTTCTTTTCTTATTTGGTTCTTTGCATGGTATGCTGGCACTACTCAATGCCTAATAAATGTCTGATTAGCTCTGCGGCTCTCTGTGAAGTATAACCTCGATAATTAGTGCTTTATAGGAGTCCTTGAATCTCAGCCTGTATTTTTTCTGTTTTTATGTAGTCCGGTTGTTGAAAGGAAATCATTTGTCTGCAGGGGGATGAAAACAAAAGCAGAAGAATGTGAAATGCAGGAAGAAGCTTGTGGATAGGGTGTGGCAGAAGTGAAGAAGTAATATTCACTTCTTTCTGTGACTAAAAAAAAACGTATCTTTACTGCTGAGCAAGCATTGTCTTTTATTTTTAATATAAATGTACTCTTTCTGTGGTAGACCATTGTTTTAACTTCAGTTATTTAATTACTCATATCTGAGTGTCTGGTGTGACCTGTTGTATCCATGAGTCCTCACAATGGAAAACAAATTATAGCTTTTTAAAAAGCATACCCAACATGTATACTGATGATTTCAACTGACTCATGTTCTATTTTGGGTACTGTAGCATGTTACACTCTAACTTTTTTATTAAATATGACTTGCCATATAGAATTTCTAAGTAAGTCTGTACTGTTAAAATGAAGTAATAAACAACAACAATCCTGGTGCATGTACCCAAAAAATATTTGTAATGAAATGTGTACTAATTGCCAGTATCAGAAGTCAGCTGGTTCAGAAGCATTTTACTTAAAATCATGTTGTCTAAAGCTTTTCAGATCTACAGGCAGTTTCCCTACAATTCAAAAGTTAAGAGTGTGTGTGTGTGTGTGTGTGTGTGTGTGTGTGTGTGTGTGTGTGTGTGTGTGTGTGTGCACATGCATGTGTGCATGCGCATGTGTGTTTTGGTAAATGAGGGTCAGAGAGAAAGATAATGCCTATGTTTTACAGTTTCTTGTCCTTTCTTACTCTAACTTCAGGCTCACTCCTTTCAATAAACACAGAGTTACTGATACTCTCACTATTATTCCATTAGTCCCTAACTAATCAGCTTTCACTACTCCCAGACACATTATAACATTTTATCATACCCTGCTCCTTACCACACTGTAGTCCCCTTGTTTCCTCACAGATTGAGACAGTTTTCAACAAGCCAACCTACGTAGATAGGCAGCTTCTTACAAAGGGCAGTACTACATATAGATTAGAGCAACTAAATGGTAGCATGATACCTGGGTCCATTTTTGTCCCCTAAAGTGTGCCTAAAAATTAAAATCTGTCTTTCTTTTCACACAAAACCTCACTTACATGGTCAAGCAAATGCACACAATCATAAATAACTCCTCTTGCTAGGAAAGACACAGAAATGAGTCTTCATCGTCTAACCCATACCTGCACATACCAGTAACAAAACTGCAATACATCAAGACAAAAAAAAAAAAAATAAGCTCGTGCTTCTGATCTCACATTAGCCCATATTATTTTATCCACTGTTCACTGCTTCCACTGTCTTTACACAACTCGGGACAAGGGCAAGGCATTCCTAGGCAAAGTGAAAATCCTGTTAACCATTCATTCCTATGAGGTACCATTTTACTGTGGTGAGAGTCAACTAGTAGGGAGTAAGACAGTCTTCAGGTCCAGCAGAGTAGCCTACCCTCACCCATGGAGCTCCTCTCCTTTTATACGTTCATAGGTGTTTACTAGGCTAACAACTACAAGGGCGTTTTTAAGCCTAGCCATGCATCCCAAATCTCTGACAAGTTCTGATACCCTTGATAAGTGTAAGCATGGGCCTGGGAGATGAACCATTTACATGTTACCTGTGTCCATTAGAGACATAAGTGCCAAACCAGGGATACATTTCCGGTTTCCCATCCAATTGTCCAAGATGCACTTGAATTGGGTTAGGAAGAAACTCTGCTTCACATGGATGGGGAGCCTATTCCATAGACAGGGTAGTCTCTGGGATACATACCTCTCTAGCAGGTTCTATTTATATCACAGGCAAGGTTTAAGTCTTTAGAATGGGTAATTCTGATGCTGTTTGTTTTATGGATATGCAGGAGGTCCGTCAGAGTGGGATCTGACAATGGCCTGAATGCCAGGCATAGATCTTCCCTCAAAAGTCTATAAGAGACATAATACAGGGATAGGGCCTTGAGGCAGTCTGCATAGGACATATTACTTACGTCCTGTATTCTTTTATTGAGGAACCTCTGTAGATGTTCCAGTTATTGGATATGCCCAAAGGGGGCATTGTACTCAATGATAGGTCTGATGAATGCCGAATACAGTGGAACAATGCTTCCTTGGACTTAGATGCCATACATTTGTTTATAAGTTGCACAATATAGAATGATTTCCTCACCACTGTAGATACGTGATGATCAAAGGCTAGATTACTATCTATGTGTCCCTAAGTCCCTGACTACTTGGTTAACTCTAATGGGTGTGTTGTCAGAATGATAGGTACCAGGGATGGATGACTTCCCAAAGGATACTATTATGCTTTTCTTGGCATTTAGTTTTAGTCCATGGCTCTGACACCAGTTGTTTGTCTGTGTCAGCCCCTCCTGGAGAACATTTGTGTCAGTGGGAGATTCAATGACAGCTCCTAATTTGTAATCATCTGTAAATTTGGTCAGCCAGAGACCACTGACATTGGCCTTGACTTCTGAGAAGTAAATGCCAAAAAGGAGCAGTCTAAGGACTGATCCCTGAGAGACTCCACTTGTGAAGGCCTCTTTGTAGAGGTGGACTCCTCAGTTCTAACTTCCTGGGTCCTGTCTGTCAGCCAGTTGGCTATCCACCGGGTGACATATGGGTTTGTACCAAACTTTTGAGTTTGCCAACAATGCCAGAATGGGGTACTGTATCACATGCCTTGACCAGGTCAAGGTAGGCAGTGTGAATGATTTTGCCCTCAACCATTGCTTTGGGGACCTTCTCAAAGAAGTCCACCAGGTTAAGTAGGCATGATCTGCCCTTGATGAAACCAAACTGGGTTGGGTCCAGTGTCTGGAGGTTTACTATATCTCTGTTGATCATCTCCATGATAATTCTTTCCATGGCTTTACATATAAGACTAGTGAGACTTATGGGTCTGTAGTTTCCAGAGTCTGTAGATGGTCCACCTTGGTGCACAGGGATGACTGTTGCCTTTCCTCCATTCATGAGGCATAAAGCCTGTTTGGAGGTTACAGTTAAACAGTAATTCTAGAGGCCCTGATAGGTCATATTTCATGCTATTTAGAAGGCATCCTGGGATATTGTCTGGGCCCATTGATGCAGTGTTCTTGGTCTTAGAGAGAACACTAATGACCTGTTCCCTAGTGATAGTAGGGGGAGTTATATTTGATGATAATTCCTTAGGGAAGGTTAAGGAGGAGAAAGGAGTAAAGTTGCAGCTGAATTTATCAGCCAGGAGGTTTGCTATATCTTCTGGCTCAGTATAGGTGGCTCTATTTACAATGAGCTCTGCACACAATTGTGTACTGCCGTTGAAGTTGTGGGCATGGTTAAAGAATGCTTTGTAGTTGTCCTTGGCTGGGGAGACCAACCTTACCTCAAATTTGGCTGTGGTAGACTTTATTTATCCTCTGAGTTGTTTGTTTAATTTGATGAGAGTGCTTTTATCCTGCTGGGTGCTGCACCTCCTAATTTTTGGTATGATTTTCTTCCTCCTGTTATACATCCGATTGATTTTGTAGTTCCACCAGGGTAGCTTGTTTTTTGAGTTAGTTCTGTACTTCATCCTGGTGGGTACAGCTGCCTCTATGCAGCTATTAACATTCTTGTGCAGGGTTTCTGTGAACAGTTCTGCTTAGGCAGAAGTGTTCTCAGGGTTTATGGGGGCTTGACATTTTGCCAAGTTCTCACTTAATAGCAAGAGGTTAACCTTAGAATGGTTCCTGAATATTCCAGATTTAGCTGAGGGTCCAGGTTTTATTTTTGCTTCAAAGGAGACCATTTTGTGGTCTGACCTTACCAGGGAAGGCATTACAGTAGGGTGTGTGTAGCAGTCTCCCATACTGGTGAGGACCAGATCCAATATGGTTGGAACCCTGGATGGTGTACTGACTATCTGGTCCAGGGAGTTTGTGTTTACAAAATCCAGGAATCTGTGTGCATGTACATTTGGTGTCGTATAGGATTCCCAGTTAATAGTGGGGTAATTAAAGTCACCCATGAATATGGTATTAGGTTGGATGGTTGGTGTTTCTAATAAGTTTAAATACATGGTATGGATTTCCTGGGTCATAGAGAGGGGCCTACAGCCTCCAAGGAAGTGGTATTTGATTTTACCTATGGTGATTTGATCATAGAGCAGCTCAAGTGCCTTGTCCTGTTTGACCAGCCTTGAAGTATATTTATTTTATATATATATATAATGTAAATAGGGACACCTCTACCTTTAGTCCCTGCATGAGAAGTAGCTGGCCTAAATGTGTGGAAGGCATTATAACCTAGCACTGCTGGTGTACTCTCTGCAGCTTTAAACCATGTCTCAGTGACTACACAGATGTCAGTATTCTCTAGGGTAAAGAGACCTTCTTGGGAGTGACAGCAACTCCTTTGAGCCTCACGTCTTGATGCCTGCTGAAGGAAGTATGCTATCACATGTCGATTTTCATCAGACAGTACACTGGCATAGGGGCAGTTTGTACTCATCAAGGCTGTGTTCTGTAGGCGTAGCAATTACAGCTCCCTCTAGGAGGTTACCAAGCAGAAAGCCAGGGCCACCTCCTTCTCCCAGGATGGACGAGGCAGCAGTAGCTGTTCACTCCAATCTTTCTTGACCAATTCTTCTGGCGTCCGAGCTGCTAATCAAACTTGTGTCATCGGTTTTGTAATTAGGTTTTAATCATTCTGTATCACAGAATAGACCACAATCTTTGATATTCTAGCTCCCATACATAGGGACAATAAGCATCTTCTACTAGTGTAGGAGGGTGCTCTCTGCTCTACACTCCCCTTTCTGCCTCATGGAACCTGAGTGAGCGGCATTTGAATAACAAAAGCAGACAATGATATACATTTATAAGTGCAGCACTCTTAGAAGGCTATCCATCTGCAAGAATGGGTTGAGAAACCATCAAGTATAGGATAAGATTGAGATGGTAATAGGTATTTAGTGTATTGGGATCTACTGCGGATGAACTGATATATACTCGCATACCTGTTATATCTCACTCCAAGGGCCCTCTACAGTGGATAAGAGTTAGGAAAAATCCAAAGCAGGTTAAAAATACCTCAGGGAAAGGCAGTAGTTGGTGAAGCCCGAATAATTAGAGTTCAGCACTGAGCCCTGAAGCATCAAACTTCCAAAATAGGCACAGTCCAAGAAATAATGCTTGTTGAAGGTATGCAATGATGATCCACTGGCCATACACAAATGTGCTCACTGCATGCATTCACGACTGAGGCACTTTAAGTAGCCACAGCCCTGGTGGAACAGCATTTGACAATAGCAGCAACTAAAACAATGATTGGTCACTTGATGGCAAAAGATAATGTTTCTAGAAATGCACACAGATAATGTCTGTTTAGCAACAGCTACAATCTTTTATTCTTAGAACAAATGAGTCTTTCTGATCTTATGCATCCTGTTTAGATAAAACATGAACTGTTAATGCATGTCACGTAGATGCACAACCCTCCTTCCAGTCTGATTCTGGCTTCAGAAAGAAAACATGGTTTACAGTCGACTCTGAAACCACATTGATAAGAAATCTTGGATTATTCACAAGCCAGTCTGATACTTGTGAAAAACCATATAAGGCTCCTTGCAATAATGGCCTTTAACTCCAAGATGCTAAAGGTGGAGATACCTGAAAGCAAAAACATCTTCCAGTTGACAAAACTTTAGATGTGTTGAACTGGACAGTCTGAAGGGAGGAGAAGAAAGCTTGTCAGTCATGAAGTTCAAGTCCTAAGGAGGAGAAAGGTTCTTTGGAGGTGAGCAAAAATGCAAAACTTCCTTAAGAATCTGCTTGATAAACCTATGACAGCAACATTTTTTTTAACCATCCTCAAAACCACGATGGATGTCTGAGATAGATGACAGCAACATGTAAGTGACAGAATAGGAAAGGTGGGGATGTACCCTGTCAAACCAGTTTTCAAATTGAAGGACTGAAAGTTAGGAAGCTGTAGAAATGGCTGAAATAATGAATGCATTAGAAAAAAAAAAAAAAGGCATCCATCATTAGGAATCACCCTGTTAGTCTCCCCTGCTTGTGTTTTCTCTGAAGGATATAGTTTGGCCGTGGAGATTTTAAGCATGCCAACATGGATCTGTTTTGATTTGTGCTATAGATATGTGAATAAATGAAAAACAATTTGCTTTTGACATCTGAAAGAGCCTGCTGTAAAGTAATCCCTGCAATATTTTTGTAGTGGACAGGAGCAGGGACTTTTAACTAACAACTGTGAGTATTTAAGGTTATGATAATCTCTGAGCACAAACATACAAATTCCTAATAATGTCTAATGCAGTGTTATTAGAAGAGCTATGGCAGGCAAAATGAAAACAGTTTTTAAATGCAAAGTCATTTTATTGTTTAACTGACTGTGCTGTTTCCATTTCATATACTTTTGACACTGTAAGATACTTGCTGACTGGCTTTTTTATTTTCAGGAAAGATATCTCATGGGCATATTTTAGTATGTCATTAATTATGCATACTAAAACCTACAGTATGGGTGATGTATGGTGGAATTGCATTCTAGAAGGCTACTCTACTGAATATCCAGGTAATTGTATATAGGCTGTTTTATGCCATCACTGGGAAGTAGGGATGTACCCTGTCAAACCAACTTTCACACTGATCATGCCTTAGCAAAGTATTTTTATTGAATAATCACACTTTTATAAGCTGTTTAAAGTACACTGCTGTTATCTTGAATTACTTATTGCTTTTCCTTAAGTTTAAATTGGTTTTATGCTAGCATTTCACTCCGGACACTTTTACTGTGCTTTTACATTAGGAGAACTGGGATTATTCATCTAGTGGCAATAGGTGTTTACCTTGTCTATCTGAGTTGGGAAGCACACAAAAGAGCTCTAAATATAGTTGTTATTGGCCACGGGGCTCAGTAGTCAGTTTTCTGTATTTCCAGCGCTGGTATAAATTCAGCACATTTGCATGAAGCTGCTCACTGTGCCTGTGCCCTGTACAGACACAAACATCTGGAAACATTGCTTATTTTCATTATACGTATATAAGTTTACTGTGATATTTGTTTTTTTTTTTGCACTTCCTTAAAGTTTAAAGTTGAATTTTCAAACTGTTGTAATGTCTGCTGTTCTGCACTGAAATACATTATTGTATCTAGTGTTCCTTAGTTAGTATTAAGCATCTGTTTGAGGTTCCTTAACACTTGGGCTCCAAACTAGTCATTTTACATTAACAGGGTCAAAGTCTGTACTCTCGTGGCAGGAGAGGGTTGATTTCACCTATATGAGCTAGAAACTGCTGGTGGAAAGCTCCTTGTTTGCTTAAAAACAACTGACGAACTGAGAAAAGGTACGAAAATCAATGAAAAAACTTCAAAACTAAATTTATTACACATTCAATGATAAGCACTTTCGTCTTTTCACATAGGTCTTCATCAGATAAATAAAAAATTCAGTCTTGTATTTAAACCCCCACCATTAAGTCACATGATCCACAGAAAGCAATTCAACCCTCCTATTTAAAGGCACAACTTCTTAATACATAAGAAACACTCTACAATGCAATTTATTAACTGCATTTCATAAAATAAAAAATAAGAATACCAGATATCTTAAATAGATATATAAATAAAACCTTATATCATCTAGAAAGTGCTTTTATCTTTAAAACACAATTAACAGCACAATACTCATTTAAGCCAGCCCAAGCATATCCATTCGAATATATTTGCCATTTTAATTATTTCCATTCTAAAAACAACATAATATGTCCATCTCTTGCTTCTTGTTCGATCCCATCAATAGCCATATATTTGAAAGTATGCCCCTCATTTTATTTATTTATTTATGTTATTTTACATTTGTTTACCAGGGAGGTCAGACTGGACAAAGCTGTCCATTTTCAGCGGAGGGCTGGGGAGAAAAGCTCCAGAACAATTGCTAACATACTATACATAAGGTATTCACATGACCATTGTGGTTTATACATACAGTTATAAAATATAGCAGATAATAACATATGATTGCATAAGATACTTTCCACTGCATGTTTGGCAAGAGCGTTTTTCATCTTACTTTTCTTAATACTATACTCATGTTCATCTTAGGGAACAGATCTATGAATGTTTTAAAGATAAAAGCACTTTCTAGATGATATAAGATTTTATTTATATAATAATAATATGCAGGACCAAAGATTTCTTGACTTTGCAAATTCAAATGCTCTGGAGCAACTAGACTGCACTCCCACCAGGCGAGCAAATATCCTAGATCTGGTACTCACAAATATGGGACAGTGCTGCACCCCTCTCCCTTAGTGTTATGTCCTCAATAGTAACATCAGATCACAAAGTGGTCTCCCTTGAAATAAGGTAAAATTACTCCCCCCACCTAACCCCAAAAACGTTAAGAACTTTCCTAGGGTAAATTACCCCCTATTGAGGAATGAAATAGCTAGTTTCCAAGCTCCCCCAAATGCAGAAAACACAGAAACCTTTACAGAGGCATACACAAAAGACCTGCTCAACCATATAAACAACTGCAAAGAAACGGCAGCAACAGACCAATATAAACCCAGGTCAAACCGCAAAAACAAGCCACCCTGATGAACCCCTTGTATTAATAGGTTGACAACAAAAGAAAGAAAATCCTGTGAGAAGTAAGAGGGAATGTGCACAACAGAGGAAAAAGTCCCTCATTAGTCTAAATAAGTGAATCAGGGAACTTGTCGAGCCTCGGAAAGCAGACAATGAGGTAAAAACAGCTTCCAAAGTTAAGGATAACCATAAGGCATTTTTCAGTTATGTCCGTAATCTTAACAGCAACACCCAACAATGTGCAGAATTAGTTGTAGATGGCATCCTATACTCAGCTGGAAGATATAACATATCTGCTGGCCAACAAATTTGGCTCAGATTTCACATCCCATCTCCCCCAGTTCTTCCCCAGGAAATACCCTCCACCACTCCACTACCAATTATCACCAAAGAATAGATTACCACTGTGCTAAAACACGGCTTCAAAGTAGCCTGACAATATACCAGGTTGCTTCTTAAACAGCTTAAATCAGGACTTATCAGGCCCATTAGGATCTCTCTTTTACCATAGCCTCTGGACGGGCTTTGTCCCACTAGAGTGGAGGACAGCAACTGTCATCCATCTGCATAAAGGGGGACATCTACTGACTTGGGGAATTACAGACTCACAAGTTTGACTAGTTCTATATGTAACACCATAGAAAGAATAATCATGGACCTAATAAATAATCTCATAGGAAACTTCCAAACACTGGACCCAACCCAGTTTGAATTTGTCAAGGGCAGGTCATGCCTACTGAATCAAGTGGATTTCTTTGAGAAAGTCATCAAGGCCATGGATGAGGGTAAAACAGTACATACCACTTAGGGCAACCTGGTGAAGGCATTTGATACAATTTCCCAGTCAGGTATTATAAATAAACTTGCAAAACTGGACATAAATCCCTACGTCACCAGATGGATAGCCAAATGGCTCACAGGCAGGAAATGTAGTTAAAGTGGGTGAATCCAGACCCAGCAAGAGGCCAGTTACTAGTGATGTGCCACAGGGCTCAGAGCTGGGAATACTCCTGTTCAGAATACACTTCTCTAAAGGCAAGGCTAATTTGGAGGGCCTCTGGATGACAAAGTCTGCCGGTGAATCCAAGCTGGGGGCAGTCACTGAATCCCCCAAAAATGTAGATGTCCTTCAGGAGGGTCTAGTTCAGACAAATGATTTGTGTCAGAATCGCCTAAAACTAAATGCAAAAAAATGCATTATCATACCCTTTGGGAAGTCAAATACCCCTGCAAATTACAATATTAGTAGCATACCCCTAAGTGTAGACTTGAGAGATCAAGGTACACAGACACAGAGTAGCTTGAATTTTAACCACCATGTGTCCACAGTGGTGAGAAAGTCCTTCTATGTGGCACAACTTATAAATCAATCTTTTAAGTAAAGATATGGCATCTAGATTCAATGAAATTATACTCCCACTGTACTCAGCCATCATTAAAACAATAATCGAGTACAATGCACCATTTGCCATATACTTGACTAGGCACTTACAGCAGCTGGAGCAACCTCAGAGGTTCTTCACAAAGAAAATACATGGGGTAAAGAACATGCCCTATGCAGCTAGACTAAAAGTACTATCCCTTTTCTCTGTCTTCTACCAGCCATTAAGAGGTGACCTATACCTAATCTAGAAAGCACTCAGAAATCCATTTCATATGGAGCTGCTATATATATCCACAAGTCAAACAGCATGAGGGTCACCCAATCTAGGGATCTAAACTTAGTCAGCAACTCAAACAAAACATGCTGAAGAGGCAGATATGTGTCTCATAGACTGCCCATTCTTTGTAACAGGCCTCCTACTCACATTAAGCAGAGCCCTTCCCTGGCCCTCTTCAAACTCACTGGAAAATGAAATCATGAATTCACACCTGGGATGGTCCCAGTGTCCCTTATGGACAGGGGTAATCTGTAAGATATTCAAGGCACCTCAAATACATGCAGTCATCTATGAAACAACAAAACTGAGCGAAAATTAAAACAGCGTATATATGAACATGTATATGATACAAATAGACAATCCGAGAATAATGCACTTTATAAACATCTTGTTCAGTATCCTACCCATAAATTTAGATTTGTAGTACTTGAACAGGTGGTTCCATCTCCTAGAAAAGGCCCTTGGAAAACTATTTTAGAATCTAAAGAGTACTGGTGGCAAGTTTTCCTTAATGCCACACATACTCCGGGAATAAATGATTCTATATCTATTTCCAGTATACTAAAATTGAGGGCTTTTAATAGATAATAAATACATCAAGTAATGTATCAATATTCACACATAGTAAGGTGTTACAAAAAGTTTTGATGTCTTAAGTATTTATTTATTTAATTAATTATTGTATTGTGCAATTTAATAGATAGAAAACTACATCAGTTCATGGTTTTTATAATAAAACTTATTGTATGTTTGGTAATTGTCTTATATATTATATATAATATGTGTATTTTATTTTATTTTATTGGCATGCATATTTTATGCAAACTGAGTTTTTAATTGATGTAATGAGATTTATTATTGAATTATTTACTAATTGGTTAATTAAGTATACAATATATAACTAATGTTAGTGTGTTTCACTTTGTCTGATGAAGGCTGAGCTTCTACAGCCGAAAGCGCTTACCAACTGTATGTGTTTCTTATTAAATTAGAAAACGAATTCATTATTTTGCGTTGCCGTTTTTGCCATAGTGCTTCAGGATTTTTTATCTATGAAACATTATTCTGCATGTATTGTTGCCACAACTCCCATTTTTTGCTCCTACCCTTTTCTAAAGATTCCATTTCCAGTTGTATTATCTCTGTTATTATATTCATTACTTCTAGTACAGCTGGTTTAGACTTTGATTTTCATTTTCTAGTAATTGTTTTCTTTTGGCAGCCACCATGATTAGACTCGGCAAGGCCTTACTATGTCTAGGCAATTCTGATTCTGTATCATAGCTCAAAAATAATTTCCTTAGTTATACCAATTTGCTCACCTAGTATTTGTGATAGAATAATCTGCAATTAATTTTTATTTTTAAAGTCTGCCAACTCAATAAACTCCTCAAAAATATGTTTCCAATTATTACTTTCTTCCCCAACACATCTCCAACATTTGCTGTCTACCTGAAAAATTGTTTGGAGTCTACTTGAGGTATAAAAATACCTATGTAAACACTTCCAAACAAAAATCCTAAATCTTCTAGACTGTTGCATATTTGTGAGTCATACATGGTTTACTATCATAAATTCGAAAGTAAAAATAAATAATGTCTTTATTTTCGAATTTATGCATCGAAAATGAACATTTTCGAATAATAGTAAACTCGAAAACAAGGGTGTATTGTCGAAAATGTCACTTGCGACATTTACGGCGATACACAGCACGCCCACCCTTCCCATAATCACCTACCTACCTAACCGAACACACAGTTATGCAGGGGGGCGTACTACAGTGAGGAAAGGGATGCATTTCCCTAACCGCACAGTACCACGATCCTCTCCCATGACCGAAAGTTAGAATTGCGAATGCACAGTTCATTCGCAATGCAAACCTTCGCTCATGTCACCTGCCGTAATATGAAGTATTCAAACATCTGATGTTCGAATACTTCATAGCCGTGCAAATGCACGTCGACATAATGATAGCAAACCGTCATACATATATATCCCCATTGTTTCTTTGTAAATTGTTTATACAGTCTATATTACCAATCATTTTTAACCTTCTCTGATTCTTATAGTTATCCTACAATATTTGATATGCTTTACTAATTATCCCTTTTTAGCAGCAGCTTCTGCTGTAGATTTCAAAACATCTACCAGTGCTGTTTTTTTTCACGTGGGATCCCTCTATTTCTTTCTTTTTGCCTATATTCTGATATCAGTCTTCTAGCCTGCAGCCCAAATAAATTCTTGGCTTCTTCCCATATTATCTTTCACTCTTTAATTATATACTCCCAATACCTTGGTTCCCTTGCCATTTTCTCCAGTAAATTCTGACCTTTTCTCGCCTATTATCTGAATCCCTAACTGCAGTCATCCCTATCAGCAGAATTTTTTTTCTCCATTCCCGTGTTGGCTTACTTCTCAGAATAGTTTCTTCTACTTTATGAATATAATATTCTGCATTGTTATTGCTATTCTCCTTAAGGATCTGCATCCAAAAATCCTAGTCTCTCCTTGTGTTTTGAGCTTCCTCCCTGTTTCATCATCATCCCTTTCCACTTTGAATTATAGATTTCTGCTTGTGCTATGTACTTAAGCCTTAAACGTGTAGCTCTGAAATACCCCGTCAAATCAGGTAATCCCAAACCACCTTGTTCTATTGGAAGGATCATCTTATCCCACTTGACTCTTGTCATCTTCACCTCCCAGATAAATTATATATGAGGGATCAGAGGTGAAAATTAAAGGGGGTGGGTTCCCAGATAAAATCATTTAGCTCTTTATTAATTGCTATCCACAACTTCTCTGGTTGATAAAAATCCGCCTGGCCTGTAAACAAAACTAAAGGGACTCAAAACATTTTGACTGCTTGTATCTTGCTACTCATATCCATAAAAAAGAGCTTCCAATTCCTCAGTTTTTATATTGTCTTTTATTTAGTCTTTTCCCACATATCCTTAGCTGCAACAGCAGAATTCTTTTTAATCCATACCACTAAGTACTTAATTTCTCATGTCCCCATAAATATGGATATTGCTGAACCAATTTGTGTATGGGTACATAGTTTACAGATTTGCCTTTGTTTTATCTTCATTAATTGTGTATCCCAAAAAGACTTGAAACTGACTCAAAATGTTCCACAACACTGAAATATCTTTTTCCGGTTTGTCAGGTATAAAATAATATCATCTGCAATAAAACCAGCTTTTCTTGACAGCTATACCAATTATATCCTTGAATTTCAGGGTCCCTTATTTTCTTTTCCAATGGTTCTAAATATAACAGAAACAACAAAGGGGAAAGAGGACACCCCACCTGGTTCCTCTGCTGAAACAGAACTTATCAAAGAAGAACCCACTCATGTTAATTTTCACCTCTGATCCCTCATATGTCATCCTAATTAACCATATAATCTTATTAGGGAATGCAAATGCTTCCATTGCTCTCTTCATAAAATCGCAGCTTAATCTGTCGAATGCTTTCTCTGCATCAAGACCCACTAATAATGGTGGTATTTTCTTACATTCTGCTTCCCTCTGGATTATCATCGTTCTGTTAATGTTGCCAAATGTTTGCCTCCCCTCCACAAAACCACATTGATCCATATATATCCATTTTGGCATCACCTTTGCCATTCTTTTAGCCGTTATAGACATAAACACTTTATAATTATGGTTTAGAATTGAAATAGGCTTATATGAAGCTGGATCTGATGGGTCTTTAACCTCTTTAGATATTACAGCCACCAACACTTTCTTCCAGGATGTTGGTGCTTCACCTCCTTTTAAAATACTATTAAACAAAACCTTCCAGATCTTTATCAGTTTCTTCCTTCCTAGCTTCCAATCCTCTACAGGACTGCCATCAATTCCTGGGTATTTTCCTACAGATTGGTTATACGTCACCATTTTTATCTCATCTCCTCCTATATTAACTGTTAGTAATTGAACCTCATCTACCTCTAATCTTGGCATATTTAATTCTTCCATAAACATTTCCATTTGTACCTTTTTTTTAATTTCTATATTTCTCTACTTTATACAGATGTTTATAAAATTTCTGAATTTCTTCCATTACCTCTATAAGATTTCTGATTATCTTTCTTGTTCTAGGCTCCCTAAGCATGGCGACAACCCTTTCTACTTTCTGTCGCCTGAGTCATTATCGTGCTAAAAGTTATTTGTGCTGTGGAGTCATTATAAAAAAACAGTTGCTTAACAGCAGTCTTTCTAAAGTCATGCAAATTATCAATTATTTTCTTTTTAGCATTCTGCAATTGCTCCTCTTCTTGTTCTGTAAGATTCCCCTTATTCCGCAATACTTAAGACTTTGTCAGTTCCTGTAAACAATTCTTGTTACTTATTAACCATATCTCTCTTTCTTTTGTTTCCACCTGATTTTTAAACTACACTTTAATTTTATCCCACTCCCTAGCTATATTTTCAGAAGAAATTTCTATCTGCCCTAATAACTCAAAAATAATTTTCACTGCCCATTCCTTAAATTCCTCTATTTTTAACAGGTAAGTGAGAAACTTTTTGTTTTAGTGAAAACCCTTACAAAAAGAAGAAGAAACAAACAAACACACCTCCGGAATACCCCTAAAATCTATTGATTTAATATGAACACACAAAACTATGCATATCTTTAAATATTTAAGTTTAACCCTCCTGATATAAGCAATTGTCCCAGACTGACAACCATACTTGCACACTTGGATCAACATATAAGGGTAGTTATCCTTGCTAAGATGTATGGTGCAGCCTCTGATTCTACTTCCACTAAGTGCTGTCTGTTTTTGTTTTATCTTTATTCCACTTTCATATTAGAAAAATACTTGAATGCATTCAAAAAATATTATCTCCTAGCCACTGAAAGAAAGCCATTGAAAGAGAGAAGTATTCTGTTTTTATTGCTTCCATCAAATTGGCTCCATAGAAGCATGAGAACCAGATACACAGTTGCCTCTACTGCAAACACATCTATTTGCTAGAAGGAAACTTCTTATTATATTCAGTGTTCTTTTTTATTTATTTGCTTCCCCTTAAAACTTGTTACTTGATCAATCCAAAGGCCTTAACCCAGTCATTCCCCTGTGCAAGAGTAAGAAAAAGCATATACATTTTTCTTGTATCATGATCTTTTGTCCAGACATTTCTTCTCTTTTTACATTGCAGTGCCTACATTTCTTAAAATTGAACAAGGAGAAAAAAAGAAGAAGGAAACAGGGACACTTGTTTGCTTTAGTATTCCTGTTACACTTGGAAATAACTGAGGAAGCTTTACTTTACATGCAGGCGATGCCATGTCGTATAAAAATACTACTGTTAAGAGCAAACTTTTTCTTTTACTTACAATTAACTCTTTCCTTCCTCTTCCCCCTCCTAAATGTTCTTCCTAGCATAAATTACATGAAGTAGGTCATATGCTTTGGAGTCTCCAACAAGCTTAACAAAGTCAAAGAAGTCCAATATTTCCAGGTTTTCTTGTTCTGTCATGTTTCACAAATATAATTAATGCTTTGTAATCCCACATTTATTTGTCAATTTCTGAGTTGCTTGGTTTCTTCCTGTTGATCTACATTTCCCACATTAAGTCTCTGCTTCATTTCCAACATAATCCTGGTTCTTTTAGTCAACTATTGTGCTTTTTTTCTGTTGCTTAAGCATTTTTCTTTGAAACATTGGAAAATATTTTACTGGCACAGTCTCTATGGGTTCCATTACCAGAAGCGCAAGAAACATAATCTACTTCTGTTTGATAGTTCACTTTTTGTTGTACAAACTTTTGTATTTCCTCCTTAGCATGTTCTGCATAAAAAAAAATGATTTGACCTTCCTGAAAAGAATACTCTAAAAATAGCTGGATACAGCAGCTTGACACTCATGTCAGCTTCTCGACATTCCCACATTACTGGAGTAAATTTATTCCTCTTCTCCCTTATGTATAGGGAGTAATCATTTTCCCCAAACACTCTACTGTCTCCACTTTCAGTATTTTGTCCTTCTGCTACAGTGTTTTCAGAATCAACTCTTTCTCTTGGTAGGATTGCATATTTACTATTAAAGGTCTAGGCTGCTTTCTCATGGTCAGGTTTGGAGAACACATACAATGTGCTCTTTCAGTTATCAACTCTTGCTATGGAATACCAGTCCAGTTTCTTATTTGTGCTTTCATAAAATGAATACAGTCTGTTCCTTCCAGCTTCTCTGGTACAGTAGAAAATCTCAGGTTTTCTCTACGTAATCTGTCCTCTAATTCTATTATTTTTTTAAACATCTTTTCTTGAGCATTCTCATACTCGACCAGCCTCTTCTTCATTTCAGCCTTTGAATTTTGCAGTTTTATTACCTCATCTGAATATCTACTTACAGCTTCTTCCATTATTTCCAGCCTTTTGTTGTTTGAGTTGATATACCCCTTCTGTGTTTAATTTATTTTAATCAGCTCTGAGTACATTTTACTTATTTTTTCTCTAGATTACGGGAAGCCATGTCTTGTACAAAAGTTGGAGCTTGCAGTGCTTTACGCTGAACAGCTGCAGAATTCTTTCCAGTAAGTGTTTTCTCCTCACCTTTTGAGACTGACTTTCTTTCAGGTTCTATGAATTTCTTTTTTGCTGGCATCTAGGCAGTGCCCTTACTAGCCAGTTACTGAAATTTACCCCAAAAGACAAGTTCACTGTTTCTGCTTTCTGAGTTTCTGTTTTCTAACTGGGAGAGGTGAAATTAAGTTATTACTCACTGTGCAGCCATCTTGGAAGCCCCCTAGGGACAATATATTAGGTAAAATCAGGTTATATTGGCTAGGCTTGTAAGAGCTCTTAAGTCATTACTCTAGTGATATCCTATGAACTTAAGAACCTACGGCATCATTTTTTGTTCAGGAAAGAATAACGCCCAGGCCACTCAGCTATTTATAGTCACACAAACAGGGAGCACAATCTTCATATCTGGAGGGCGGATACAGATTCAATATTAGTTACTAGTGAATCTTAAAACAGGAAGCATGGCAGTAGAATAGAGATCGTCATATGAACTTAATGACAATATTTAAACTTAAGCTGTTTGTGAAACAAAAAGTAGATACATGCAAAAAGAGCAAAAGAAAAATACCTGTAAACAATAATGTGACCAGGAGTGAAACAACAGGCAAGGATGGCTTGAGAACAGCTTTACTTTGATAAGCCAAAAAGAAGTTCAAGGATTACTGCATTGTAATCCAGCAAATGACAGGACAAAAATAGTTAAGAATCTGATCATTTTGCCTCGAAGTACCTGCTGCCTTCTGATTACAGATTTAAGTAAACACCACACAGTGTAATACAAATCTCCACACTTCAACAATAATCTAAAAGATGCAGCATTCACCTATGTTACCTGGACCAGCAGAAAAAAATAAAAGCAAAAAGGTCCATAACTAAAAGGCATTTATTGTGCATAAAACAAACAGACCTTCCACAAAACTAATCTAATACAGTCACAAATAATACTTGCAAGTAACAAATGGTATAAGAATAATATACCAACTTAAATTATAAATGGCATAAACTCCCTAACCAAGACAGGAAAATTATACAATGAGTGCCGACTGACAATATAACCACACATAAAAGGTCATTACCTCAGAACATTCAGAATACAGAGGCATAGTAATGCATTACTTGGCTGACCAATTTTGCAGATGACTGCAAGCTGGGCACTGTCAAAAATTCCCCTGTGATGTGAACATCCTCCAACAGGGCCTTAACCAAACTAATGACCGGTGCCAGAAGCATGGCCTCCAACTGAATGTCAAGAAATGCATCATTATCTCCTTTGGGGAAAATGGTGTCCTCAGTAATTATCACTAATAACTAAGCATACAATCAGTCGTGAGGGACTTAGGCACCCAGGTTGATAGCAACCTGACTTTTGACCATCGTGTTGCCTCCGTTGTACGGAAGGCTTTCTACATGGCCCACCTCATAAGTAAGGGTATTTCATCAGGGAACAAGGAGGTCATAACATCTCTGCACTCCTCCCTTATCAGACCAATTATCGAGTACAATGCCCCCTTCGGCATGTACCTTGCAGAGCACATGCAACAGTTGGAGAGACCACAGAGGTCTCTGACCAGGAAAATCCAGGGTCTCAAACACCCATCCTATACAGATAGGCTTAAAGCCCTGTCCCTCTACTCAGTCTCATACAGACAGCTCAGAAGTGACCTGTGTCTGGCATACAAGGCCTTCTCAGACTCAGCCTTGATGGTGTTGCTGCATACCCGTAAGTCAAACTCCACTCGTGCAACCCGCACTCAAGGTCTCAACGTGGTCTGTGACATTAATAGAACTTATTGGTGGGATAGATTTGTGTCCCAGCTACTTTCCCATCTGTGGAATAGACTTCTACTCCTCTCCATGTCAAGCAGAGTACCTCACTAGCCCTCTTTAAGAGGAACCTGGACAACTGGATGGAAAACAGAAAATATACCCCTGGGGTCTCACCTGTGTCCCTGCTGGACAGGGAAAACAGGTGCTGATTTTGTGGAACATGGGTGAAATTCTTAGCTAGGCTTATAAGGGCCTCTGGGCCAATAGCCTAGTATTGTCCTATGAACCTATGAACCTATTATAGGGAAAATGTTTTTTTTTTTCCTTCCAGAAATACATTTCTACTCTCCCTGATTTTGGCTTCAACTTTTGCTCTGTTGCTCCTGAAAAATGATGAGGTTTTGGTAGTGAATATATTAACTGAGATAAAAGAACTGGAAGTGGAAACTTTAGAAAATGGTAGGAACAAATTACATAGAAAAATGGGAATTGCAGAAACAATGCATGCAGAATACTGTTTTGGTGGAGGAATGAGGTTTAAGGGAAGGCAGGAATTGAATGAGCTATGTAATGTTCGATTGACAATGACTGTATAGAAGATTATAGGTGATTTATAATATTTGCAACTAATAATTTGTCTATATGGTTTGTTTTCATTTACATAAATGTATGATTGCCTATGTCATAAGTGATAATTCAGTAAATTAAAAAAAACAGTAATGTTTTGCAAAATATGACAGATTACATCTTGCAAAGAATGACAGTCACTGAAGTTAAGACTTCCTTTCACTTTAGAAAGTGCATGTTAATTCAAGCCCACGACTTCTGTCATATTTCAAAGTTGGTTGTTCCAATATTTAAGAATCTTCCCTGGTTTGGGACTTTTCTGCCTGATTATTTTAGCTTTTTTCTGCATTTGGGGGGACCCTTAGACTTTTCATTAGTAGGCTTTTACAGATAGTTCTCATCATATCTAGCTGTCAAAAGCAGGGATGCATAGTACTGCTCGAGTTCTTTGTCCCGGCAAACTGAACCTAGGTGTATACACATTGTTCTATTGGTATTAAAGCATTCTGTGTGCCCCCCCCCACAGAAAATGGTTTACAGAGAATTTAAACAAGGTGCTCCCATTGTCATTGTTGGAATTCCTGTGTTGGTTTAGTAACTGGCAATGGATTCACTTACTACAAAACTTAAATAAAAATATGAATAGGATCATAGGTAAGTACTAGGCTAGCTGCCCTTGCAGACCATTTTAAGCCTAGCCAATTTCCATTTTTGTGCTCAAAATAACCTACCCCATTTGGTTGTAGATTGGCCTTACCCATCCCATAGTTGATAATTACATATTACCCCTAATGAGAATAACTGGGATCATGCCATAGATAATTTAAGGGGACCTATGCATGGGATAAAGTAGTTAAGAGCTGCATCTATCCATTAGTAGCTCAGGAGGCAGTCCTGCAGGAAATTTTCTGTTCCCCATCCATAGCTCTAAGTTGCAATTGAAAATGGACATGGATGAACGTTTGTTTTATGTGAATAGGGAGTGTAGTCCACATCAGCAGTATCCTCTGAGAAATATTCCTGTCCCCCAAAACTATTCTGTTGATGTTGCAGAAGAGGTTTAGATCACTAGAGCAAGTGTTTCTGATACTATTTGACTTGCTGATGGGCAGTAAAAACATCAGTAATAATTTGGAGGTTGACATGTATGCCAGACACAGGTCACCACTTAGCAGTCTGTAGGATACCGAGTATAGAACAAGGCTTTGAGTTGGTCCATGTAGGACATGCTGTTTAGACCTTGTATCTTTTTAGTAAGGTATTTTTGTGGGCATTCTAGTTGGTGCATGTGTCTGGACAGACACGTTCCAAAGGGGGCATTATATTCAGTGACTGGCCTACTGAAGGCTAAATAAAGGGGGACAACGACATCTCTTGATCTAGTCATAATCCCTTTGTTTATAAGCTGTGCAATATAGAAGGATATTCTTAGAATATGCGTTTGTTAAAGGCAGATCGCTGTTCACATAAGCTCCCAAATCCCAAAGAACTGGGTCACTTCTTAGGAGTGTATTGTCAATATGGCAGTTCCTTGGAGTAGATGACTTCCCAAAGAATAGAATGCTTCATTTTTTGGCATTTAGTTTCAGATCATGATTTTGACAGCAGTTATTTATTTGAGACAAACCAAACTTTCCTGCAGGATGGCTAAGTCATTTGGGGATTCAGTGACTGCTCCTAACTTACAACCACCAGCAAACATAGTCAGTCAGTGCTTTTTGGTATTGGCTTTTACTTCAGAAAAGTAGATGCCAAACAGGAGAGGTCCCAGTACAGAACCCTGGGGGGCTCCACTGGTGACTCATCTCTTTGTGGAGGTAACTTCCCTTGTTTTGATTATCTGCATCCTATCTGCTGGCAATCCAGTGGGTGGCACAGGGGTTTATTCACAGTTCATTTAGCTTTTCTACTATGCCTGAGTGGGGAATTGTGTCAAATGCTTTGGCCAGGTTGAGGTACACAGTGTGTACCATTTTGTTTTCATCAATTGCTTTGGTGACCTTTTCAAAAAAATCCACAAGGTTGAATAAGCACGACCTGTCCTTGATGAAGACAAACTGAGACAGGTCTAGTGTTTGGAGGATATCTGTGTTCTGATTGATTAATTCCATGATAAGTCTTTCAATGGCTTTGCATATGAGACTGGTTACTCCTACGGGTCTATAATTGCAGGGGAATGACTGTAGCTGTTTTCCGTTTGCTTGGTACAAAGCCTGTATGAAGGCTAAGACTGAATAGTATTGTTAGGGGTGTGGCTAAATCATGCTTCATGCTATTCAAGATGCATCCAGGGATATTGTCAGGACCCATCAATGCAGTATTTTTTAGCTTTTGATAGCACTTTTAGGACTTGGTCTTGTGTGATAGCTGGTGGTGAGCCAGTTTCAGGTATGTCTTGAGGGACTGACAGAGAGAAGAGAGGGTAAAGTAAGAGCTAAATTTATCAGCTAGTAGTTTAGCTATATCGTCAGTCTCAGCATAGATAACATCATTCACAATCAGCGCAGTGCATTGCTGCATTGTGCTTTTGAGATTATGAATATAATTAAAAAATGCCTTGTGATCATCTCTGGCTTGGGTAGCTATTTCAGCCTCAAACTTGGCTTTGGCAGATTTTATTAAGCTCCTGAGTTGTTTGTTTATTTCAGTGACAACAGCTCTAACATTCAAGGAATTACTATTCTTACTTTTGGTCAAAATTATTTTTCTATTATTATAAAGCGTGTTGATATAATGGTACCACCGTGTGTGTTTGCTTCTGAGGTTTGCCCTGCACTTGTTCTTACAGGGTACAGTTGCATCTATGCAGCTGTTTAAATGCTGGTACAGTGCAGTGGTGTACATTTCTGTGTATTCAGTGGATTTTACTAGGTTTGGTGTGGATACCAATGTATCACTTAAGAGTAGGGTGCTTGTCTTAAAGAAATTTCTAAAGGTACCTTAGGTAGAAGGGGTCTCTGGTTTCAGTTTTCTTTTGAAGGAGACTGCTTTATGGTTAAAGCTAACAAGTGATGAAGATACACAGGAGACGGTGCAAGATGCTCCCATATTGGTAAAGATAAGATCCAAGATGTTACTTCCCCTTGTGGGTACTCTGACTATTTGTTCCAGGGAATTTGTATTGACAGAGTCCAAGAATCTCTGTGCTTGTCCACTGGTGGTGGTGTATGTATCACAGTCTGGATAGTTTAGATCACCAAGGAAAATGGTATTGGGTTTAATACTGAGTGATTCTAGTTCCTGTAGATAGGCGTTGTGGCTTTCTTTTGTCATAGAGGGAGTTCTATAGCTAGGTACTATATCGTACAAGACCTTTCTGATGATGATTTGGAGATGAAGAAGCTGTAGTGCATCATGCTGCTGTAACAGCCTTGATGTGAGTCTCTTCTGAATGTAGACTGATTCACCTCCACCTTTTTTCCTCTCTTGCGCAGTAGCTGGTCTAAACATGCAGAAGGCATTATAGTCCTGTATAGCCAGAGTGCTCCCAACTATTTTAAACCATGCTTCAGTCACTACACAGATGTCAATGTCTTCCAGAGTGAAAAGGGATTGTAGGGAGTAGAGTTTCTTGTTTAGGCTCCCAGCACTGATCAGTAACACTTTCATATTTTCTTTTGCTTATTTTGTTATATTGGTAGGTATATAAGGTTGGCATTTCCTAAAAAGACACTATTGGGATGAACAATGTCTTTGCCAATAATCGAAACCCTAGAGGGTACAGATGCAGGACATCCCTTGTGAAGCTGTGTGGTCTGTCAATCATGTCATCCCAGGCTGGCAAATAGTGGACCCCCTTTGAATGACATCAAAAACTAAGCTAATTATTGAAGTCAATTATTGTTTGCTCATAATGTGGCATCATCTTTGGAGGAGGTAGAATGCTGCTCAATACTAGGCACATACCCACCTTGGACACGCAGTCTGACAGCTTCATCATGTCTCTCTTCATATAATCCAGGGAGGTACACCTCAAGTCTTTAACACCAGCATAAACTATGACAGGGTCATACTGGTACTTATTGATCAAGGACTTGAGTGCATGCGTGATCTGATGGATTCTGACACCAGACAAGCAAATAGCTGTCATTCTTTATTTGCTCAGCCTGTTAAGAGGCACATCTGTATGTCTAACAATGCAGCAACTATAACAAGAATGTTTTTTGTGACAGTGTCTGCAGCAGCGGCCTTAGGTCAACTGGCACCCTAGGCAAAAGGGAGCCACGGCGCCCCCAACCACACTACCTGGTGTCCCCATCCTGGTCTACCTACACCAAATAAATACTGGAAAAGTGCCCCTACCAGAGCAGCGCCCTAGGCAGCCGCCTAGTTGGCCTATGCCTAAGGCTGGCTATGAGTGTCTGCCTTACAGCGTCTGTGACTCTGGGACTCCTTGTGCTAAGTGAGGAAATAGGATTAATAAGCTGAGTGCGCATTATGGCTATGTTGTGTTTTGAAGGTCTTTGAGGTTTAGGCAGGTTAATCTGGATGATGAATTATGTTGCCATATTGCTCAGACACAGCTCCACGTGGTCCTGTTGAGTCTTCCTGGCTACAGAGAACTGAAAAAAAGCGACTGCTTTCCTGATTAAGTATCCTGCTGTTTTTTTATATTTGTTTTACCTTCTACTGCTTACCTAGAGCAAGCTTTAACTGTTTTCATAGTTATTTACTGCATTTTTTATTATCTGCACTTAAAAGTACATTTTAGTGGAAATTAGTCTAATTCAAGTCGAAAAGTGTTTGTTTGCTGTTTAATTTAATTGTTTGGCTGCCCACTAAAGTGTGCTAGCCTGTACTACTGACTTATTGCCTTTTCTGCATTTCTGTGTGTTTCTATTTAAAAACAACAAAAAAAAAATTTTTCCTTGTTTTCCTGCCTCTCCTAAACTAGTTAGACCAGTTTACAGGCCTTGCTGCATCCTGGGCTGTGTTGTAGTTCCTGTGTTGTCCATTGCCTTACTTGGATAGAAGGAAGTTTCTTAGCTCACCAGTGGGAGTGGGGAGCATTGAATAGCCTACCTGTCCTTGAGGGAAGTGACCTCAGCACAAGAAGCTGTAGTAATTGGTCGGTTTGGACCATTTCTAGCTCTTTTGAAGTTCCCTGGTTAAAATCTGCCTCTGGCATTTTTTTGAAGCCATATTGCTCAGACACAGCTCCACTTGGTCCTGTTGAGTCTTCCTGGCTACAGAGAACTGAAAAAAAAGCGACTGCTTTCCTGATTAAGTATCCTGCTGTTTTTTATATTTGTTTTACCTTCTACTGCTTACCTAGAGCAAGCTTTAACTGTCTTCATAGTTATTTACTGCATTTTTATTATCTGCACTTAAAAGTACATTTTAGAAATTAGTCTAATTCAAGTCGAAAAGTGTTTGTTTGCTGTTTAATTTAATTGTTTGGCTGCCCACTAAAGTGTGCTAGCCTGTACTACTGACTTATTGCCTTTTCTGCATTTAGCTGAGTTGCCACTAGAGCACCATCGGGCAGCGCCGGTTAAACAAGGTTAAACTATTTCTGGCTCCGTAAAGTGTGCTCTTCATTTTTTCCCTTAGAACTGCTCTACTTGTAATCTAAACAGTCTATTCTCTATCTGTAAAGCTCAGCACTTGTTCCTAAAGTATTTTTTAGTCAGGTAAAGCACTTCTATATTATACAAAGTACTTCACTAGCTTAAAACCCCTTGAGTACCCACTTCCCTATAGGTCCTTTCTGACTCAGTTACACAGCAAACTTTTTCATTTCTTCTAGCATGTCAAAGGGTCAGTTGCTAGCGTCCTCTCCTGCTCAGCTGGTGAATCTGGGAATATTGAGGCAATGTTACAATTGCCTCATGTACACAGACAACCCTCTCCTCCTCCCACAAAATGCAAATACATGCGAGAGATGCAACTATATAGCCAAACTGGAGGCTGAGCTCTCTCAACTCAGGACTGGCAAAACCAGACAGGAGGAGAAGGTAACCACACACACCATAAACCCAGTCTCACATAGAACTATCACAACTACAAATCAAACACATAAACACACAAAGACATACTCAGAGGCACTGATCAAAAATCTACCAAAACAGTAGAGGCCTCCAAAGCAGACACCCAAACAACTGCCACCTCATGACATAACACAAGCAACACATAGATAACAAAGTCAGTGTGCAAATCAGTCACAGCCCTTAAGGCCAAACACAATGCCAGACACACTTGTCATAGGTGACTCCATAGTCAGACACACTGACGTCCCACTCACCAGACTGAACAAGGAGAGGGTCACAGTAAGCTGCCTGTCGGGCGCTAGAATCCGCCAAATAACACAAGCACTCAGGTCACTCCACAGCAAGTACAAGTATGACTCAGTCATTGTCCATGCCGGTGTGAATGACCTGAGACGTACCTCCCTGGACTACATGAAAAGAGACATAAAGGAGCTCTCAGATTATGTAGCCCAGGCTGGTATGACCCTGACCCTGAGCAGTATCCTACCTTCACCAAGAATGATGCCACAATACAGAGACAAAATGATCAGTTTTAATAATTGGCTTAATTTCTGGTGTCATTCTAAGGGGATCCAATGTCTGTCTGCCTGGAATGACATGCTTAACAAGCCACGCTGCTTCGCAAGGGACGGCTTGCACCTGTCATCCCTGGGTTTCCGGATATTGGCAAAGGCTCTTGCCACCCCATAGTGCCTTTTTAGACAAGGCTCAAATTCTAAACCCACCGCCCTAGAAAACAATAATGGAAAAAACTAAGGGTAATGCTGCTCAATGCCAGAAGTCTAAATCTCAAGATGCACGCCCTCGAAGCCCTCCTCAGTATGGAGAACATCGATGTCTGTGCTGTGACTGAAACCTGGTTCAAGGCTCCTGAGAGCACCCCGGCACTATCAGGTTTTACCTCATATCATGCGTTCCGGCCCCAAAACCCGGACCGTACCACAAAAGGAGGGGGTGTATCCATATTCATCAAGGATACCCACACCTCCAGGCTGGTGGCAACTCACGAAGCATCAGAGACCATTCAGGTGCAATTAACCATAGGCAAAACTGCTCTACAGTTTGTAGCATGTTACAGGCCACCCTCTCAAACTCAGGAACCCCACACAGCCTTCCTGAAGACACTGGAGAGTATAAATGTCTCTCCAAACACCATCATATTGGGTGACTTCAGCTACCCAAACATAAACTGGGAACATTACTCAAGCCCCAATACCCTAGCCCAAAGGATCCTGGAGTTCATAAACTCAAATGCTATGGAACAACTTGTCACCATTCCCACAAGAGGTGAAGATATACTAGACCTGATCATCACAAACATGGGGACAAAATGCTCCACACCGGAAGTGTATCCCTCATTGGTGAGATCAGACCATAAACTAATCTCACTGGAGATCCACATCCCGCCCCCACAGTGAAGAACTTCTCAAAAGCCAACTTCACACTTCTTAAGACTGGTGTGGTATCCTTCAATGCCCCTGAGCCATTGGAAACCACAACCCACGCTGCTGAATCCCTTACAAATGCTTTCTACGAGCACCTCCAGGATTGCATGGATCAAGCAATCCCAAATAAAATCAAGACCCTTTCCACCAAAGGCAAGCGCCCGATCTGGTGGACCCCAGCCATAAACAAACCTTACAACAAGAGGAGAAAGCTACTACAAGATAGAGCAAAATCCCTAAAAGGGAAGACATCTCTGATCAATACTAGTAAAAAACTACGATCACTCATAAAATCATCCAAGGCCAACGTTGAGAGAAAAATCGCCAAGGACTCAAAAGACAATCATAAGGCCTTCTTTAGCTATGTTAGAAATCTGGGTGGAAACTCTCATATATGCTCAGAATTAGTCCAAAATGATACAAAAATCACTGAACCCACAGACATTGCAAACATACTGGCAGACAGGTTCAGTGAAAATTTTTCCCCTCCCTCCCCCCCAAAAGGAGAAATATCTATCCCAGCAGAGTGTAGCCTCCCAATCATCTCAAATGCCCAGGTGAGAGCTGCTCTCTCTAAAGCTAAAAACACAGCATCAATGGGACCGAATGGTGTCCCCGGCTGTGTGCTACACAAACTCAATGAGGAACTAAACCCACACATGAGGCTGCTGTTTAATCTTAGCCTTACCACAGGATACGTACCCAAAGAGTGGCGTACGGCAACTGTGGTCCCACTCCACAAAGGCGGTGCTTCTACGGACCCTGGTAATTACCGCCCCATAAGCTTAACAAGCCTGGTCTGCAAAGCTATGGAGAGGATCATAATGGAACTCATAAATAAAGACATAGGGGACCTACAGACATTGGATCCTACCCAATTCGGCTTTGTCAAGGGCAGATCATACCTCTTGAACTTGGTCGACTTTTTTGAAACAGTCACTAAGGCCATTGATGAGGGTAAGGCAGTTCACACAGCCTACCTTGACCTTGCAAAAGCTTTCAGCACAATACCCCACTCGGGTATCATAGAAAAGCTCACCAGCTTAAATGTAAACCCATATGTCACAAGATGGGTTGCAAACTGGCTCAAGGACAGAACCCATAGGGTTAGAGTTGCTGGTGCCATGTCAGACTCCAAGCCGGTCACAAGTGGTGTCCCACAGGGCTCAGTCCTGGGCCCCCTCTTGTTCAGCATCTACTTTTCAGAAGTGCAGGCAAACATAGGAGGATTGTGGCTGACAAAGTTTGCAGATGACTGCAAACTGGACGCCATAGTTGAAAATCCATCAGACACAGATATCCTTCAGAGAGGTCTCATAGAAACGGATAACTGGTGCCAGAGCCATGGCCTTAAGCTAAACGCCAAAAAATGTATAGTCATACCCTTTGGTAAAAACAAGGTAACCCCAAGTTACCACATAGGTGGCAATCCATTAAGCACAGAAGAGGTTATCAGGGACCTGGGGACCCAAGTTGACAGTAACCTTTCTTTTGACACTCACATTGCCAAAGTGGTTAGGAGGACCTTCTACATTGCCCACCTGATTATGAAGGGATTCACATCCAGATCAAGGGAGGTCATTGTTCCCCTGTACTCTTCACTTATCAAACCAATGATTGAGTACAATGCCCCATTCGGAATGTATCTTACCCGACACCTGCAGCAATTGGAAAGACCCCAAAAGTTCCTCACCAAAAGGATAAAGGTGCTCAAAAATATGCCATATGCTGCCCGACTGAAGAAACTCCAGCTCTATTCAGTCGCATACCGTCTGCTCAGAGGTGACCTGTGCCTGACATACAAGGCCATGTCCAACCCGGAATTAATGGACATGCTCCACCTCAAAAAATCCAAATCCACCAGAGCCACAAGAGCAAGAGACTTAAACCTCAACACGGATATAAATAGGATGTGCTGGAGGGACAGATTCATCACCCAGAGACTCTCTATGCTGTGGAACAGAATCCCGGTCCATGTGAGACAGAGCACCTCGCTGGCTCTGTTCAAGAGGAATCTTGACCAGTGGATGGAAGATCGTAGGTTTACCCCGGGGATCATCTCTGTATCACTGCTGGACAGAGGCACGGCAAACTAATGGGTATAGTATTCTTCAACCTAAGGGGTGGTGAAAGCCACACAACTCTGGCTAGGCTTATAAATGCCCTAGGGCAGATAGCCTAGTATGAACCTATGAACCTATGTGTATTGTGATGGTCTTGGAGAGGTGTGAAGCATGGTGTACTGCTGACGATTTTGGTGTGTTAGTTTACTCTGCCTGAGATTTTTGCCTCAAAGGATATTATATGTGTCTCTCACACACTTTGTTATGCTGTTTGAATAATAGATGATTACCAGACAGCATGAGACAATTCTTACACTGTCACAAGATAGCCACCGAATTTCAGACTGTCTGGGGACAGGGGTAAATATAACTGCTTGAAGTGCGGTTTTAGAATAATGTTTGGGTGGACTTGCTACTGAGTATTCAAATTTCAGTACAAATCAACTAGCCTGGAAGCCTTCTGCCACCAGAAAAAATAGTCACAAGCAGAATCAGTACACTCAATATTAAGCAATTTAATAAAATATCTTTTATTCTGGTAAGCAATTTAAGAGGAGAGACTTTGCAAAATGGTATTACATGTTTACTGTCAACAACCAATAAACTGGGAGAGGGATGGGATTATGTTGTCAAATTATCATAAGGGGCTGGCAACAATAGACAAACAGGGTTTAAGAACACAACTACAACAAAGTGGGAGGGAGGAGAAAACAATTAGACCCTTAGCTCTGAGCTGACTGGCCTGGAAGTGCCCCAATGCAAAGACAATTCCTTAACTAGTCTGACATACACTCAGTACACAAGAAAGAAACCAGGGATTAATGACAACAGTTAGACCACTTAAACCAGCAAAAATACAGTGTAGACATGTACTGGAATCACTGATATCGGTTTAAAGCATACCTCTCAACCTCTTATTGCAAGAAATCTGGACAAAGACAGAAATAATGGGGGGACCAAGGCCCCAAAATAGGGACACTTTTTAAATATTTCTCTTACAAACTTAGAAAGTTGTTAGACTAACAGTTTTGCATTAGCATGAATTTTCTGAAGCATATGAAGTCTGAAACTCAAATACCTGCCATTATTGTCTGACTTCAGTCCTCAATGATTTGCCAGAAAACCACAATTTTATGAGAAACAGACCAATAATATGAGGCAGAAATCTGGATAATCTGTAAAAATCTGGACAGTTGAGAGTTATGACTTAAAGACCTTACATAAAGCAGATACAGACTGCTTTTACACACTTGTTGCCCCACCAGTCAGGATACATTGTTAAGATTGTTGCCTGTATTCAGATCCTACAAAGTCAAAGGAATGTCTTACCCTAACCTACCCCCCATTAATGCATTCATTAACCTTCACAAGACCATTCCCTGACCCTGCAGTATTTACCAACTTCATATTCTGAAATCTTTCTTCCATCTTTGCTTCCCAAATGTCATTGCCTCTCTCAGCTTCCCTCACTAGTTGCAAGAATGGCTATGGCAAAAAAATGTCCTAATACCAAAGACTGAATATATCATTCTTGTTATGACCCTTTATTCTGAAAAAAGGGCACACAAAAAATTAAAGTAGCTGGAAATAAAATATTTATATTTGATCTGCTTGTAGATATAAACTGACCTTACTGTTACTTATATGAAAAAGCTCACTGGTTACCAATCACTAACAGAGCCACATTTCTTCTAAGTGTACTACCCTTCAAAAAAAAAGATGTGGATACTGCCCACCTCTAAAACACCTACTTCAGATCAAGGAACAAAGCTACTCCATATGGTACACCCAAGAAAGTGCTCCCACACTGGCCAGACCTAAATATAAACTTGCCATAGGAGTAAAATCTCTCTCAATAAGAGGACTAGCCGCACGGAGCAAAGTACCTACCAATACAACAAACATAAAAGATCTTCAAACATTCAAGAAAAAACTCAGGCAGCACCTATGAAATGAATCTAATTGCACATGCTTTCATGACTCAGGCTAGATCCGCAGCTTATAATGGCAGGTAGTCACTTGTATATCAATGCTTATGCTTCAAAATCATATAACTGTTTGTGTAAATTCTTTATGGAGTAATGAATGCAGGGCTCCAGTTCATGTGGCATGGAAAATCGGATCTTCCAGTTCTTCCTAATAAAGGAACTTTCGTGAGCATCTGCTAGTCAGTTATGATGGCCAGTTGTGGAAAGTAGATACTTGGCAGTAACTGGTTCGACTATGGAGTGATGCCATTGAAATCACCATTTCTGATGAACAGTACATGTGCAGGTACAGTGATATGAAGTGGTGCCACCCAACCTGCTTCAGTAGGAGCAGGCAGAGGTTCATCACAGAGAGTGCCTGAAATGTACTGCAACCTTTTCTTTTCGGAACCATTGTCTTCTACTGTTTTAACTGCTGTACATCTACACTTATAAGTACATTTGTTTTCCAGTGAGGTAATGGAAGCTCAATGTGCCTGGCACCCGGAGAAGGTAGGAGTGCCTCTCCAAGCAGCAGATGGTGTATGACATCTGTGTCAGTCCACTGGGCAAATATGACTCTATTCACTGCATATGTGTGTGGTCATTTTTTCACACTGTGTCATCATTCTGCACATCTAGTTGTGGAAGAGGAAGATGTGGGGTCATGGTCCTGCAGGCCTGTGATAGTCACTGACTCTGGTATTGGGTTGTCAATGACCTCTCTAGTTGCCTCTCAGGAAGGGGTTGATGGTGATGATGTGCAGGGATCACAAGTGCCCTGTGTGTCTGCTTATATAGAAGAGGGTGAACTCTTCTCTTCTGAAAATGAACCAGAGTATTCTCCAATAATCTACTGGTATTAATTGCAAAGGCTGATGACTGACAGACTGCCAACCATTGGATGCCGATCTTGGCAATGTGAAGTGGCCTCTGGCATGACTAGTGGGGAAAGCCCCACCCATCATATCACCTGGGAAGCAATTAGCCCATAACATTGGCCATCTAGGTCAATATTGTCTGGGTTTGTTGATCTCTAGGCAAGCCTGGCATCCTGTCATGACAAGTTTCCTCCCTTATGTGTCATTCTCCATTTCGTATCCATCATCCTTTGTTCAACCTCTATTTGTATGTATTCGACTATTAATTGTTCTACCACCTTTTTGTGTGTCTACTGCCTGCTTGTCTGTGTTTATATCCTGTGTTTGTTTGTCTGACCTGCTCTTCTCCCTCTATCCCATCCACAACCACTCATCACTGTCTCCCAAGCCTATCTTTCTTTTGTAAACTTACAAAAGGGGCTGTTTACTCTACAAAAATGACCCTTCCATTCCTCCATCTTCATACGTTACGGTTACTCTTCTGTGCTTCTCAGTGCTTACTGCTCTCCCATTTCCTAGTTTCCTGTCTATCCCATTTCATCCCCATTCATATATTACATACCCACATTAATGTATCTGTTTTCCATGTGCTTGATGAGTGCTACATACAGCTATGCGGTGCTACATTGCAGGTGAGTCTGCACTGCTCAGGTGTGCTTCCATGCTTTCCATATGACATCTGTCATGTCAGTCATACTTGCCACTGCAGCACTGCCACTGCTGTAGAACAACCTAGTAATGTTCATTCTGTTTTCACTATGCCTTCCTTTTCTTATGTGGTTCTTTGCCAGCACTACTCAATGCCTAATAAATGACTTATTAGCTGGTCCTACTCTTTCTGAGTGATATCCTTGATAACTAGTGTTGCATAGGAATACAGCTCTTGTCCTTGAATCCCAGACTATATATTTTCTGTTTCTGTGTAATCTGGCTGTTGAAAGGAAAGCATTTATCTGCAGGGGGGTGAAAACAAAAGCAGAAGAATGTGAAATACAGGAAGAAACTTGTGGATAGGGTGTGGCAGAAATAAAGATTACTTCTTCATTTCTTTCTGTGACTGCAAAAAAAGCAAATCAAATATTTACTGCTAAGCAAGTAGCATCCTTTATTTTTAATATAAACATACTCTTTGTGTGGTAGACCATTGCTTTAACTTCAATTATTTAATTACTCATATCTGAGTAACTGGTTTGACCTGCTGTGAATCATGACTCTTCACAATGAAAAAAAAATTAAATTATAGCTTTTTAAAACCATACCGAATGTGTATACTGATAACTCCAGCTGAATCATGTTTTATTTTTGGGTGATATAGCATGATGCTATGATCTGCTGAACTTTTCTTTTTTTATTAAGTATGACATGCCTAAAAGAATTTCTAAGTAAGACTGTACTAGAAACATGAAGGAATAAACTGATTTGAAGGGCTTGAAACAAAACTGAAGATTATATTTTTCATGTAACTGTGGTTGTAATTGCCATGTTTCACTGGAAAGTACTACAAAATGTAAACTGATTCTACCTTTGTTTAGTTTTTTTTTCTAGAAAGCGGGAGGGTATGCTCATTAAAAATGAACTTTTTTAGACATAGCCAGACTTTATGGCACAGTTAAAACAAACAATACTAGTGGATGTACCCCAAAATATTTGTATTGAAATATGTACTATTTACCAGAATTAAATGTGAACTGGTTCAAAAGCGTTTTATTTAAAATCATATTGCTAAAGCTCTTTAGATCTGCAGGCAGTTTCCCCTACAAACCAGAAAGTGTGCTTTTGTGTGTGTGTGTGTGTGTGTGTGTGTGTGTGTGTGTGTGTGTGTGTGTGTGTGTGTGTGTGTGTGTGTGTGTGTGTGTGTGTTTGAAATGCCCCAATTAGACAGGGTACTTTAGTTAATTACTTGACTTGCTCAGGCTCAAACCCTGTACCTTGCCTGCAGGAGACAAGAGCCTTGATTCTATACAACAGCTGTCAGACCCTTTGTTAATTCATTAAGGATCACAGTCAATCATTAGAGCTGGCTGAAATGTTTTGCAGTAGGTACTTTTGTCATTATTGGTTCATACATTTTGTTTCACTGTTTAATGGAGAAAAATGTTCAAAACTACAAATTTTAAATTAATTCTAACTGAAGTTGCTATATTAATCAAGAAATGCATTTAAAACAATTAGGAAGGTGAATAAAAGAACACATGCATTTATGCATGGTCCTAAAATTTTGTGCCGGGGCCCACGGTTAATTTGCCACTGGCCAGGTGCATTTTCATTGAATGTGAACATCAATGAATGTGAGCTTCAGGGGAAGAGAAGTTCACTGTTGCTCATGCTTAGTCTAGTTTCAATGTACAATTGTTTTGTTTAACAAATGGCCATCAGTGTTTGTGCTATAAATTTTGAAAGCAGTATTAGTGATACAGGAGGAAGCACACTTGCCTTTGGTGCAGAAGACTGTGGGTTCTATTACCACACCAAGTAGATGGACTGCTGACACTGCAGTGTAAAATAAGGGGGATGTTGTCTCCCCTGAAAAGAGGTTACTAGCCTAGTGGGACTAACCTGGTCAAAAAAGAATTAATAAATTAAAGGTTTTAAATTAAATCCACATCTCTGTAATCATTTCAAAAGTAAATCAGAAAATAGTATGCACACTGACAGTTTTGAATGGTGTTTATGGTAAATGGGGGGAGACAGAGAGAGAGAGAAGTAATGGGGCACTGCAATGGCTGCAGGGGTGCTGCTGCTCCATTATCCCTCATAGAGCCCCATGTGACCATGATCTGGCTCTAGATGGTAATAGGTATTCAGTGCACTGGGAGCTACTGCAGATGAACTGATACATACTTGCATACCTGTTATATCTCACTCCAAGGGATCTCTACAGTAGATAAAAGTTTGGTGGAATCCTCAGGGGAAGGCAGTAGTTGGGGAAGCTGAAAGAAACAGAGTTCAGCACTGAGCCCTGAAGCACTAAACTGCCAAAGTAGGCACAGTCCAAGCAATAATGCTTGGTGAAGGTATGCAATGACCAAGTGGCCATGCACGAATGTGTGCACTGCACGCATTCATGATTGAGGCACTGTAAGTAGCCGCAACTTTGGTGGAATAGCCTTTAACAGCAGCAGCTAAAAAGTGATTGGTTACGTGATGGCAGAAGATAATGCTGCTGGAAATATACATAGATAACTGTAAACAAAGATAAATGCAAAATAAAATAAAATAAGTAAATAAAATAACATCTCTTTTAGCTGCAGCTACATTTCTTCCTGAAACAAATGAGTACTTCTGATCTCATGAATCCTGTTTAAATAAAACATGAACTGACAATACATGTCAAGTGGATGCAGAACCCTCCTTCCAGTCTGATTCTGGAGAGAAAACATCGTTTTCAGGCAACTCTGAAACCACGTTGAGAAGAAATCTTGGGTTATTCTTAAGAGAACCTAAATCCTGTGAAAGACCAAGTAAGGCTCATGACCATTAATTCCAAGATGCTGAAGGTGGAGATAACTGCAAGTGAAAACATTGTCTTGCAGTTGACAAATGGCAGGTCTGTTAAACTGGATAACTTCAAGGGAAGACAGGAAAGCCTGTTGGTCATGATGTTCAAGTACAAAGTTAGACAAAGGTTCTTTGGAGGTGGGAATAGATGCAAAACTTCCCTAAGGATCTGCTTGATAAACCTGTGATGGCCAGTTTTTTTACCATCCTTCAAACCATGATTGATGTCTGAACTAGATGAAAACAATATGTTGACTTGCTAATGAGGGAGGGGAGCAGAACTCTCTGGCCTATTGGATAGTCTTTTTCATTAAGCAGACTAGATCTCTCCAGTGAAAGGGTATTTGGCAGTCACTGTTACCTCTGAGAACTCCACAAGAAGACTTGATGAGAACAATGGAGCCGCAAGACCTGATGGTAGACTGGGTTGCTGTCCTAGCCTAGGGAAACTCCTCTGACATGAACTAAGACAGACTCCTGTATGCCAATCTACCTGAACACCTAAAACCACACCTTTCCTGACCACCACTGGATGATGATAATGAGATTTTCACTCTTTCTTCTCTAAATCTGTCTAGTTTGAGAGGAAATCAAGGGTAAGGTATAAAGATCTATACGAGTCCTCCTCATATCTGAAATGAGAATATACACACTGCAAACCTTTCTCTGCACTGCTGCAGCATGCAGAACTAGAAGAAACCCATTTTCAACCTTTGTGATAAACAGCTTAGTCTCTGGGATGGCACACTCTTAGGAGACCTTGTGGAGGTAAGTCTTCCCTATCGTCTCTCCCACTACAACAATAAAATTGTGGTTGAGTGAGACTAGTACTGCAGTCTTCTCCCCAGGGATGTGAAGGACTGTGAGAGTGATGCACTAGTTGGTAGTCTCTTGGCAGAAATGAAATGAAATGAAAGGGTATGAGCATGTCTTGGTATGCTTTTTTACATAACACACTACAACCTGTTTATCTGACCTTAACAGCTGAGGCTCAGGTGATAGTTCCATCTCCAAAGCCCAGAGAGTGACCAGCATAGTCCTTAACATGGGAAGTTTACATCTAATCTGTGCCCAGGGAGCTCTACTTGTCCATTACCAGCGAGGACCCTTGTTGAACTCCCCAACCCACCACTGAAGCATATGTTGCTAGAACCTATGATGGGCATGGTGGTAGAAAGGGAAACCCTTCACTGAAGTTGGTGGGGATAGTCAACTACTCCAGTCACAATGTGCACATTGGTAATTTAGTAGTGAAGTGGTATGCTACACAAGTGTAATTTTCATAACAGTTGCCTTCACTGATTTTTTTTCAGACTTTACGTTTTTGAACAGTTTCAGTCCAAGAAATTGCCATCTTAGCTCAAATCATCAATAAAAAAAAAATTATTCCCCAAACAGTGAAGCAGTAACAATAGCAAAAATGTAAATAGACTTGAAGCAATCATATCAGACAGCTCTATGGTAAGCTGTTTCTATGAGGAAGAAAAAATGGAGGCCAGTAAGATAACAAGACACATTTGTAAAGATATTATTAGTAGAAAAAAAATAGTTCTTAACAAAACAGAATGCTCGGGTATCACAAGCAGAAAACAATAAGCTTTAGTACCTTTCTTTATGAATATTTGACAAGCTCCCAAGTAAATTACTGTGTACAGTTCTGGAAGCCTTATCTTTTTAAAAGCTCATTGTTGCTCTTTCGGCTTTTCCCGGTTAGGGGTCACCACAGCGGAACTCTGGTCTGCTAATGATTGGCAGTAGATTTTTTATGGGTGCCAAGATGCCAGCTTGATGTCCAACCTTCAGCAAAGGCACACCCATTCTATGCATGTCTTTCGAACGCCACTCAACCGTGGGGAGGACACGCAGACCCCAAACAGAAGGCACTCCAGCCAAGAATCGAACAGGAGAACCTCTTGCTGTGAAGCAACAATGTTACCGCTCCACCATCGTGGCTTATCTTTTTAAAAGCTCATTGAACAAGCAATTTAGAGGTGGGTAGAAAAATGTGCACATTTTGGAATAGAGTTGATATAAAAAGAACCAATATAAATCACACTAGGTGATTAGTAAAACACAAGTTCCAAACAGAGAAGTCACCACAATGACCAGACATCCACGGAAGTACACTTTATTAAATAAAAAATAGAAAACTCAGCGCTTTCGCCTACTTACATTTAGGCATCATCAGAGTCAAATTCACATTTCCATTAGTTCCCTTATATAACACTGTTTAACTGAATGATATAGTTAACTAAACAAGAAGTGTCAATTCCCTTCTTAAAGGTATAGCATCAGGCTGCATATATTGTTTAAAATGCTTAAATAATCTAAAACCAATAAAAAACTTGTTAAAATATATCACCTATGTAGTATATCAAACTTGCATAGACCTTAATTTCAGTAAGCTAGTAATAGAACAACTGTCTTTTATACCTGGAGATTCTGTGTCATTAAGTCTCATCTGCCACATAGTTTCCCTGAATTCCAGTAACGTTTTGAAATCACCCCCCCCCCCTTGTAATTAAATCAAAAGGTGCTTCAACAAAGTATTAGTTTAAGGGTGTGTACACTTATGCAACCAACGTAGTGTACATTTTTTATTTTTTCCCCTAACAAATTTGTTTGTTTTTCAATTGAATTGTACAGCTTATAGGTCACATTAAAGGTGGGAAAAGTTCTGAAATGATTTATTGTGGTCTCATTTTTTATATCACAAAAACCTGGCATTTTAACAGGGGTGTATGTACACTTTTTATATGCACTGTACATCCATCCATTGAGCCTAGTATGCTAACTACAAAAAATATAGGTAATTTTGTTTTATCTTTGTGCACTGCCTTCAATCAAAGATATAATCTGCCTACTTTAAATTGCTCTTTAAAAAGCCTAAGAACATTATAGTGATCTAAGTTTAATCATATACTTTTCTCTCTGTCTGTCTCTCTCATTTGAGGTAGTTATAATGTTTTTGAATAAAGCACCAGTGGTACTCTCTAATTATCAGGTATCCATCCAAACACACACCTATTACATAGTCTCCTTTCCCTCATTGTGCACACTTTGCAGCTTTTAGATATATTATTTCCAGTTTTTATGATGTTTGCATGTACTGTACTGTACTGGCAATATGCCTACCTCTACTGTTTCATGATCGTAACTTACCTCCCAGAGTCTAAAACTAACACTGCACAATTATTCTATGATTCAAAATATGCATCATTGCTATAAGTCAGTGGAACCATTTTGTTGCTTATGTTTATTCCCTTACAGATCAGTAAGATAAACACTGCATAAATCAAGTATTGTATTTTCACTTATGTTTACCACCCAGTACAGACACACATACACACATACACACATGCACGCATGCACACACACACACACACACACACACACACACACACACACACACACACACACACACTACTTTTTTGTGCATGTGAGTTCACATATACACATGCACGTGTGTGTGTGCGTGTGTGTGTGTGTGTGTGTGTGTGTGTGTGTGTGTGTGTGTGTGTGTGTGTGTTGAATATTCAGTCTAGCCATCTACCTTTCCCCCTGGCATCCTGCTCCCTCAGGGTGAGTTTTATTGGCATCAGCCCCCTTTTTTCCCATTTGATACATGGGATCAGGATGCCATATCAGCAATGACCATCACATAAAACCAGTGTTCACACCACCGAATGGCTAGCCCTGCCACATTAATTCTTCTGTATCACACACACTTAAAGCGAATTTAGAGTCTCTGTTTCACCAAGGACCATGCTTAAATAAACCACATAAAATGGGAAAGTAACAAATAAAACACAAGCACTGCAAAAGGGGACAACAAATGACATTTACTAACACAAAAACTTTTCAAGCATAATGTGTCTTTCCTTATTGTGTAATCTAAACAGAGTAAAACAAATTTTAAATAGTGAAAGTAAACCTTCAAAATTACAGTTTAACTAGTCACAAAATATGGCCCATTCATTTTTTCTGGAGGCAAGCATCAGAAACCAGGAGTGGTACTCTCATCCACGGAGGGCACTGAGACTGATGGTGCATGCAGGTCTCCATACATGCTGTCTACAGATGTGGTGCTATATAACACTAATGTAAGCTACAGTGATGGTCCTCCCCTGAAACCAGCCATGTCTCCCCCTCCACCGACTCAAGGTAGCCAGCATTAGCTGCTCCAGTCCTGCCTCCCCATGATAGCTCCTCCAATCCCCAAGTTGGCAGTTGAATTTCAGTCATTTGAGGCACAGTCAGGGTTTTATTTCTACAAGCCACAGGAATGACTTTACATACACAGACAAACACACGCACACACACACACACAACAAATTTGTAATACTGTTTAACCTTGAGAATGATAGTTTGCATGTACAATACAACATATTTCTAATTGTTACTTTTTATTTATTCATTCATACTTTGTTGAGTGGGTAAGTTCTACTAGGCCAGCAGCCTCTTTTCAAGGGAGATTTTTTTTTCTGTATTACTGTTATAATTGTGTACTGTTGACTTCAACCTATCTGCTTGCTAATGCTTCTTATCACTGTTATATGTGACTGGGTATAATGCAAATTCCTGGGCATTATATAATAGGGGTGACAAAAGTATGGCTTCACATTGATGAATTTATCATTTTTTACCAATTAATCAGTGTAAACCCACTGACTCCCAATTAACTGTACACATTAGTGATGTTAAGTACAAGACTGTTGAGATATGGAATAAGGAATTATCCCTTGTGCCAGCAATATTTGGTGATGCTGGGGTTAATATATTTAGGGATGCATGGGGTCTGGGAGTACAGCAACCCATATGGGGATGTAGAGTGATTTCCCCTTTTGAAAATGCTTTTAGCATTTTATTTGTGTATGTGTTTTTTGAGTGGCACATTACTTAATAAGTTTGCTTCAGAGGGTTGGAAATCAGTCCGTTTTTGTCAGTGCAGATCATGGATCCATTTGTTACTGTGTACACACTATATTATTTTTTTATTGCTTTTTTAAGGATCTTTTCTCCCCTGGATCTCCTCAGTAAATGGTCTCTTCCCAAATAAACATAAAAAAGTCAATAAAACACTGGATATCACTGGAGGATTTTTGATTATTTCCTAGATAAACATCTGTCCAGCAGTTTTCATGTATGGATGGATCAAACATTTTGAAATATAAACAAGTTAGTCTCTGCAGTGTTCAGAACAATTATTTTGATTCAGTACGAAAACAAGGACTGTGTGCCCTAAATAAAAAAGCTAAGGCAGGGTTACAATAGAAAATCACAAACAGACGGACTTAGAATACATGAAGGAGAAGAACTGGTACTTCATCATTAAAATGGCATTTAGGATGATGCTACCTCTTTTAAGTCTTGGGTATGGTGTTATGATCAAAACGGAAAGCGGATAACATATGCTTTAACTCATGACATATCAGAAAAAAAGTAGTTATGTTCTTACCAAAATGTTCCATGTTTGTTGTCCTTTATCTCGCCTTCCTTCTTTCTGGTTGGGTTCGGAGCCGGTCTCGGCTCTGACTTGGCCACTTCTAAAGCTTGAAGAGTCCTTACTGCCTCGAGGCTAGCCCCTTAATCCCAGCATGCTTAGTGGTAGCTACCCAGATCTTGTTTGTGACAACTAACCACTAGATATGAGAATTATAAATTACCAAATAAAGGAGGTAACCAAACAATATTGCTTCCTTGTACCAAAAACAACAGAACAACAATGGTGACAAGGAAGATACCAACAGCTGAAAAGCAAAGGAAACTCAGCCAAATCAGCCAAAAGGGAAATTCCTCTCAATCATCCAGGATGGGGGAAGGAGGGAGGGATGCAAGAAGGAAGGCGAGATAAAGGACAACAAACATGGAACGTTATGGTAAGAACATAACTTCTTTATGTTATGTTTTCCATCTCACCTTCCATCTTTCTGGTTGGGACAGTGTCCCCAGCACCTAAATCCTGGGTGGCTCACTGGAAAAGAGACTTCAGAATCATGGAACCAAAAGATGCCCTGTTCTGAGAGGCCATGTCCACTTTGTAATGATTAATGAAGGTACGGGGAGTAGCCCATGTTGCTGCCGCACAAACAGTGTCTAATGGAAGCTTGGCTTGAAAAGCTATGGAGGTAGCCAAGAACCTAGTAGAGTGTCCCCTTACCTTTCCTGGGACGGACACATTCCGAGACTCATAAGCATAAGTAATAGTATTGGACAGCCATTTTGACAAAGTCACTTTGGAAACTGGTGAGCCTTGATTACTCTTTGAGGATACAAACAGCTAATTTGATTTTCTGATGTCCTTGGTTCTTTGAAGATAAAATCGTAACTGTCTGTGGACATCCAATTGATGTAGCTTATACTCTGCCTTGTTGCCATAATTTGGAAAGAGTACAGGGAGTTCAATTGACTGATTCAAATTATACTCTGAACAGACCTATGGTAAAAAGGAAGGATTTGTTCTAAGAGATACTCTAGCCTTGTGAAAAATCATATAAGGCGGGCGGATGGAAAGTGCCTGTAACTCGGAAACCCGCCTAGCTGATGTAATTGCAATCAGGAAGAGGGTCTTCCATGATAAGAATTTTAGAGGACAAGAAACAGCTGGTTCAAAGGGAGGGAGAATGAGGGATGCTATTACCAAATTTAAATCCCAAGGATGGAGAGGTTCTTAGATGGGAGGCCTTAATAGGGTAGCACCTTTCAAAAGTGCCCTACATAGCTTGTGGGGCATGATGTTAGAACCTAGAAGGACCACATGAAAATTGGAAATAGCAGCCAGTTGAGCTTGAATCATAGCAGCTGCTGCTCCTTTCTCAAAGGTTTTGGCCAGGAAGTCCAAAATTTTTTAAATTGGTGCTGTAAAGGGATCAATGTCATTTTTGGTCGGCCCAGAAAGAGAACCTCTTCCATTTACTAGCATAAAGTTTCCCAGTAGTTGGTTTTTGAGAAGAGACTAAAATATGTTGAACCATAGGTGAGATATCTGGAAGCCTGGCTAGGACTGGAAGTGGAGAAACCAAGCTGTCAGTCTGAGAGTTTGAATGGAGGGATGAAGAGCACCCGACTGATGTGTCAGGAGATCTAAAACTGGATCCAGAATCCAAGGCTCCTCTTGCAGGTAATGCCAAAGGAACAGGAACCATATCTGACAAGGCCAGTAAGGGCAATGAGGATCAGCTTGTGACTCAACAACTTTGCTTTCTGAAGAGCTTTTGGAATTAGAGGAAAGGGAGGAAAGGAGTAAAGAATCCTGGGGGGCCAATCGGGGATAAGTGCATCTCTGGGTTACTGTCCCATTGGGGGAACTAGGGAAAAGTAGCTGCTGCATTTGTTGTTTAGGTGTGAGGCAAAAAGATTACAGCATGGCTGGCCCCATATGTGGAAGATCATATCCACCACATCTTGTTTCAGAGACCACTCATGGGGCATGAGAATTGCCCTGCTGAGCTTGTCCGCTTTCATGTTGGACTTCCCCGGGATGTGCACTGCAACCAGAAAACATTGAGAGGCAATTTCCCATTGCCATACTCGAAGGGCCTCCCGACACACGGGGTAAGATTTGGTTCCACCCTGTTTGTTGATGTACCACACCACTGACATGTTGTCCATCTGAATTGCTATATAGCCCAAAGGAAGAGAGTCGTGAAGTGCTTGCAATACTAATAACACTGCTCTCATCTCCAGAACATTGATGTGCAAATGGTACTCGTGTGGTTGCTAAGTTCTGTGGACTGTCTGTCCCAGATAATGCCCCCCACCCTATCTGGGAAGCATCCGTGGTCACTGTGGCTATAGGATGAGAGGCTACAAAGGGTCTGCCTAGAGTGACTGGGGGAGAGTGGAGCCACCACTGTAGATCTTTTTTGCAAGCATCCGTAATTAAGATCATGTGTGACATTGGTTGATTCTGATATGACCACTGAGTGAAAAGGAGCCACTGCAAAATCCTCATATGGTAACGAGCTAATGAGACTAGAGTAATGGCAGCTGCCATCAAGCCCAAGACCTTTAGGACTAACCGTGCCTGAACCTTTGACTTTGACAAGAGGAAAGAGACCTGACATTGAATGGTAAGCACCCATTCCTGTGGGAGCTTGGCTATCATGCCGCTTGTGTTTAGTTGAGCGCCTATGAAAGTAATACATTGACAGGGCAACAAGAAAGATTTTTCGTAATTTATTGTGATTCCTAGATGTGCACAAGTGTGAATCATGGGTTCCTGGCCCTTAAGAGATGAGTGGCACTGAGGAGCCAGTCGTCTAGATAAGGAAACACCTGGAATCCCAAACATCTCAGGTGAGCTGTCACTACTGCCATGCATTTGGTGAACACCCTGGGGGCTGTAGTGAGACCAAAGGGCAGAGCTCTGAACTGGTAATGACTGGCTCCCATCTGGAAGCGTAAATGTCTCCTGGACTGCCTGTCCATTTTTATATGGTAGTACGCGTCCTGGAGATCGATAGAGCACATCCAATCATCCTGACCCAAAAAGGGTAGAATGGACTGCAGTGTCACCATCCAGAACTTGGCCTTCTTTACTGACCTGTTTAACTTGCTGAGATCCAGGATAGTTCTCCAGTCCCCTGTCTTTTTTGGAAATAAAAAGAACCTTGAGTAAGTTCCGGATTCGATCTGGTCTGCGGGGACTTCCTGAATGGCTCTTTTTTGCAGCAAACTTTTTACTTCCAAGTCTGCTTGATCCTGAAGATTGGATGGAACATCTGGGATTAATCATTTTTGACTTCTTGGGGGTGTTTGGGAGAAAGGAATTTTATAACCCCTGCATATAATACACTGAGCCCATGCATCTTCTGTTATATCTTGCCAGGCTTTTGGGTACAGTGATATTCTGCCCCTGACTGCCTCCAGAGGTGGGCAGCCGGGCAGTCCTTCAGGGATTCTGAAAGGGCCTGGCAGAGGATGTATTCCTGTCGCCTTGTTGCGGACCCCCCCTGCCATGAGGTTGGCATCTCCCGTTATTACTTCTCCCTCTGCCCCTGGAGGAATTATCTCCACGAGTGTCTGCAGAGCTCCCTGGGATTTATGGAACTACATTTTACCACTCTTTTGGCCTTTGGGATAAGGCCTGGATGGAGTGGAAAAATGGACTCCTACAGCAGAGAGAGTTTTGCCATCTCGTTCACTCCTGGTAAGAGTCTCTCTAACTTGTGGCCCAAACAAGGCCGAGCCGTCAAAGGGGGCGTTTGTAAAGGAGGACTTGAAGGGCTCCGCAAATTGACAAAGGTGCATCCAGGAGTGTCTGCAAAGAGCAACTCCTGTGCCTGCAGCCCTACTCGCTCCATCTGCTGCGTAAGAAATCAGGCGCATGGAGGAGTTAACAATGGAGGTTAGGGTCGCTAACTGGTTAGCCAACTTGGAAGCCACTCCCTCAGCTGAAGGATCCTGGAGGGTATCTCCCAGCTCTTTAAGGATATCCCTCTGAAGTCTTGTGAAATGTGTGAAATAGTTCAGCGACCGAAGAGTAAAGGACGCTGAAGAGAAAACACCCTTCCCATATCTATCCATGGCTCTAGACTCCTTGTTTGGTGGATGGATAGAAGAGGAAGAAGTCTCCATGAGTTCCTTCTTGGTGGCTGCTGCCATCACCATAGCATCAACTGGCATGCGTTTAGAGAGAAATGTCTTGTCCTCTGGTGCGGTAATGAACTTGTTAGGCCTTCTCAGAATAAGCTCCATGGTCTCTGGAGCACTCCACCCCTTTCAAATCACTACAAACAAAAGTGGGTCGAAAGGCGGAGACACCCAGAAGGTGGAGGGTTGGGAGCCAAATGCGTCCAGGTACACGGACTCATCCTCAGAAGGGGGAAGGGACTTCCAGTTTCCCCTCTGCCTAAGGATCTCCACGATGTCTGAGAATGAGACATCCTCAAAGGGGGACAATGGGGACCCTTCCAAGTCATCCAAGTCCATGTCAGAAGTGACAGACTCAGGGGAGTCCACATGCTTCATTTCTTCCTGGGAACCTCCTCTGAGGCATGCTCAGGAGAGGTCTCAGAAGAAGAGGGGTCACCCTGTGGGGTGTCCTGGGGCATTGGTTCCCTACGCTTGGGATGGAGAGGAGGATCCAAGGCAGACACTGGTATCGATGGGGATGGAGCCAATGGAACCGAGGGTGGAGCGGTCTCGGTAGACAGCACACTCCTCCTCATCTCGAAGGCACCATGGTCCAGAATGGAAGGAGACTCTGAGGAGCCTGGAGACCTCCTCCACACCTAAGGCGATGGCTCCGAGGCAGATGTGGGAGCTGAACTCACCTGTGCCGAGGCTCCGAGGTGGAGAGTGGGGTTGGACAAGGGTCCAATGCCACTTTCCCCCTCGGAGCCGATGAGAGAGTCTCAGCGCTCAGACCCCTCGACAGGGCGGACTATCGAGGAGGTCGGAGTGGATGTCAGAACAGACAAGGCAAGGGTTGTTGGAACCAATCGTTCCACCACTACTACTTCCATGCACTCCGGCTCCAAACTGGATGCAGGCGGAGGAGGAATAGTGACAGGGACTGGTTCGGACAATGGTGCCGCTTCCTTCTGGGCTGGGCTCAACAACAATTTAGCAAATACCAGTGTCTTGAGCAGCCTCTTCACCACTCTCTCCACATCATCATCTGATAAACTCCTGGATGATCAAGAGGAATGGGCTGAGGACTGGTGACTACCCGCCACTGACTGTAACAGTGGAGACTGAGGCACAGATCTCACTGGGTCCAGCAAATGAGATCTCGATCTCTTTTGGTTCCGGGATGGCTCCAAAGATATTGATGGAGCTGCAGGAGAAAAAGACTCCTCAGAACCAAGAATCTGTTCTGAGGGTTCTGAAGATTTGGGTCTAGACTTTGTCGGCACCGAAGGTGGAGCCGACGAAGATGCCAGTTTGTCACTGGATTTTTTAAGGGCTGAGTCTCTGATGCTACTTCAACCTGGGGTTTTAATAACCCTCTCAAAATACGTTTGTTGCGCCTCTCCTGCAAAACCCGTGCGCTAAAGGCATGACAAATAGAGCACGTGTCCTGCAGGTGGACCGCCCCTAGACAATACACACAACTCGTGTGCCCATCCGTAAGGGACATTTTCTGGCAACACGAGTTGCATTTCTTGAACCCTGACTGTTTAGGTATTTCTTTAGACATTCTAAACACCACAAAGGACAGGACTAACAACTTGGAGAGCGTTTTTTTTTTTAGAAGAAGAAAAGGGAGGAAGAAGGGGGGGGTAGCCTCTAAGTTAAATGGCTACTGCTCCCAAAGGGAGAAGGCCTCTAACTAAAACATCTTCTCCCTAGGTAGCAAGGAGGGATAACAGGACAAGAGAACAACCCTCAAGAAAAACGGGTCGCCGACAACAGCAAACACACACAGGTAAAGGCCTTTGAGAAAACGACAGCCTAACAACAGCAAAAAAACAGCAACAAGGACAGGGGTGATAAAGAAGGAATAATCACTAAACTCTAAAGAAATTTAGCCTTAAACAATAAGAATTTTTATAGAAAAATATCATTACTTAGCCTGAGCCAGCAGAAGACAATCTCGACATTGCAAGCGGAAAACGAGATCTGGGTAGCTACTGCTAAGCATGCTGGGATAAAGGGCTAGCCTCGAGCCAGCAAGGACTCTTCGAACTTTAGAAGTGGCCGAGTCAAAGGAAGGTGAGATGGACAACATAACATCACATTTATATTTCTGACTGCATAAATGTTATTTCATTTATAGTTCAATTTTTGAACAAGTAAGTACTATAGCGATTACTTCCATTTTGCAATATTCATTGTCTTGAAATCCTAGTAACAGTTATGACAATTTCACACAGAGCTGAACATAAAGCTGAAACCACAGCCATCATAACACAAATGCCATAACAAATGTAATTTTTGAGATAATATCACTGCCTTAAAGCATTATAGATAATTTAGACTTCTAATATTACTGGAAAGAAAATTCTTCCCTTGTTTCAATTCTGAAGAATTATGATGCTGCAAATGCTGAATAGAAAATAATGTTTTAAAAGATAAAGTTGGAAAGTTGTAAATTTGATTAACGGTATATGGACAAGTTACTACTCAGACCTCTTTATGTCACTCACTATATATTGGCTATATTTTTTCTGAAATATCAATGAAAGGTGCATAAGAAAACTGGTTTTGCATAACACCCAATATATATCCCACATGACAACACATCTTGCATCATTCTGACTGGGTCCAGCATACAACAGCAGTTCTTATTTTCATCATAAGAGGTCTTTTTTGGCTAACAATATCGTATCGCATAGCAGTATAACAGCAGCATTATCTGATCATTTAGTGTTAAAATGCTTGCTGATTTTTATACATATATGCTGAAGTAACATGGTGGAATATTGCTGACCCATACTCTGAACTGAAAAATGACTTACTTTACAGAGTGAGTAAAGATGAAGAAGAAATAATACACGGACCATTAGTCTCAAAACCTTTTGGAGCACTCATGATAAAACTTTCACATAATCATTTTTTTGACTGAAACTTATGGATGAAAAAAAGTAAAGCTAGAAATTTAGCTCAGTTTTACTGGCCTGGTGACTGGTAAGACATTCAGAACTTCAGAGCAGTACGTATGGGCTTTTAAAAGAGCATCACTTCCTGAGTTTAGAAGTCTGTTGATACCTATTATTGAGGCCCCACTAAATGTAGCACCACGGATCGTACAGAGCCATTAGTAAAAGTCTAATAATGACTACTAATACATTCTGTTAATTACTGATTATGCTACTAAGTGCCCTGAAGCAGTACAAATGCAAAAAAAAAAAAAAAACAATACTAAGGCAATAGCCAATGGGTTAATGTTACTTTTCTCCAGGTTAAGGTTATCCAAAAAATACTGACAAACTAGGGAACTCAATTTATTATGAGAGATCAAGAGATCTTCCTTGAAGGCTTATGGCCGAGACGTCCGAAGCAGGAGCAATAAAAGAATCTGGTGGTCACTGGTTTGTTGTTCTATAAACTCAATTTATGTGCAGGATAATGAATCTACTTTGCCAGTGTTTTAAAGTAAAACAATTAAACACTTCAGAATGCCACCTCACTGATGACTTAGTGAAGTGCTTTAATAAAACTCTCAATTCTTTGCTAAGGAAGACCATTGGACAAGATGGTAAAAACTGGGATCAGTTACTTTCATACCTTATTTTTGCTGTAAGAGAGGTGCCCTGTGATTCAACAGGATGTACCAATTTGAATTACTATATGGAATACATTCCTGAGGCTTGCTGGACATAGTAAAGGACATTTGGGTCTAGCTAGTACACTTCACAAACCTGCAAAACAATCTAAAAAGTGTTATGTCAATAGTTAAAGATTATATGCAAAAGGCACCGGAAATGCAGCAATTGTGTACAATACTGATGCCTGACTCAGCGAGCTTAAAACAGGAGACAACCTGCCGTTTTTAGTGCTCTTCTATAAATTCCTAGCAAGATGATTAGGATGATAGGTAGTACAGAAAAAAAAAAACAACACAAACTATGAAACATGATAAACTAGCAAGAGAAGGCCAAAGCAGATATATCACATAAATATGTTAAAACCTTTGAGGGTGGCTAAAGCTCCTGTAGCCAGCCTAGGAAATTAGATAAATACTAATTGTATGGGACTAGGGAATTATATCCATGCTGTTCAAATAGTCAAAACTTGTTCTAAGGCCCAGAAACAAGAAATGAAAAAGTTCTTACTGAAAATTAAAAGATTTGTTTTTATTCTTGAGCTACGTGGCACAACAGATTTAATTCAATACCATAAGTAAACTGCGCTGGGGAAAAGGCAAAACTAAAACAGTACAGGCTACCTAGAGTCCTAGAGAAAAGTAGAAAGTGCAGAAGTGAGAAAGAAGCTTAAACTGAAAGTTGATGAGGACTCTCAAAGTGGATGGAACAGTCAGATCATGTTGGTTCCTAAGTTGGATGGTTTTGTAAGACCTTGTAATGATTTCCAAAAAATGAAAGAGATTTCTAAATCTGGCACTTATCGAATGCATACCTTTCCACTGTCTCTGATTTTATCGCATATTTTGCCCTGTCCTTCATTTTTTTTATTTATCTCTTTACTGACATTTGTTTATTAGGAAAGTCCAACTGGAGGTGGCACCCATTTTCAGCAGAGGCCAAGAGAAAAAAAGCTCTACAATAATGTTGTTTAACCAATAATATTTTCTTAGTTATGACATGTTGCTAAACAATCTTAAATCATACAAAACTGATGTGGTACACACAGTCAATATTTACAAAGAATATGTTTTGTTAAAGTTCCAAAAAAGTGATATGGTACACATAGCAAATATTTAAAAAGGCTATGCAGTAGAGATACAGCAGTGAAGGGTGATACACTGGTAGGTTAAGGCATAAAAAGGTAGGAGGTATCAGTAAAGAAATGGTGTAGGTCATCCTCTAGGAGAGCAGGGGCATAGCCAGGTGTTGGCTGGGTAGTCTTGTAGTGTGGCTTTAAAGGAATGGAAGAACGATATAGACCTAATAGGTGTAGGTATCAAGTTCCAGACTTTGACCACATAATATAAGTATAAACTATGTCCAACTGATTTAAGTGGTTTATGGACTGAAAGCAGTTTTTAGTCATTGGACCACAGAGTGTGGTTTGGGCTGTAAAAGTAAGCATAATACTTAAGTGCAGGAACGTTTTTGAATTTCTGATAAGTTGCTGAGGACTATAGTCAGTCAGTAATGTCAGACATTACAGTTTTATACTTCTTACTGTCATAAAATGCATTTTGATACAAAAAAAGAAGTTATGTACTCACCGTAACGTTCCATGTGAGTTGTTCATCTCGCTTTCATTCTTACTGACGGGTTCGGAGCCAATTCTCGTCTCTGAGTCAGCCTTCTACAAAGTTCAAGGTCTTCAGACAGCTCTAGGCCAAGTCCCTATCCCATGATGCACCTTGCGTTACCTCAGATCTTGTTTGCTGCGTCTAATAATACCATGTGCCATTCTGTCACACTTTATGAGAAGACTCATAGAAAGACTGAGCAACCAGGATAAAACTAGTATCTCGGTCCTCAAAAAACCCTGGAGGGGGTAGGAGGGTGGGAAGTAAGAATGAAGGTGAGATGAACAACTCACATGGAACGTTATGGTGAGTACATAACTTCTTTATGTGAAGTTGTTCTATCTTGCCGTTCATTCTTACAGACGAGTAGCGTCCCAAGCACCATCTTTCTCGGGTGGCTCATGGGAGTATGTTTTTCAAGACAGTAGAACCAAAGAAGGCCCTGTCCCTGGAGGCCTTGTCAACTTTGTAATGAGTGATAAAGGTATGGGGTCTTGACCAAGTGGCTGCACAGATGTTGTCTATAGGAAGTCTAGCAGAAAAGACAGAAGATATGGACACTGCTCTGGTAGAATGAGCCTTAATTTTGTGTTGCAAAGGTAGATTAGCAGCTGAATAAGTAAATGTGAAACAATCAGATAACCATCTAGACAGTGTTGTTTTGCCACTGACATACCTTTTCTGGAATCTGAAAAGGAAATGAAAAGCTGTTATGATTTTCTGAACCCTTTTGTTCTGTCTAGGTAAAATCTGAGCTGTCTATGAACATCAAGCTTGTGCAACATATACTCTAAGTTGTTAGTGTGTTTGGGAAAGAATACTGGTAAATCTATAATCTGGTTAAGGTTAGTTTCAGTACAAACTTTGGGTAAAAATGACAGATTTGTTTGCAGGGTCACTCTGTCAGCATGGAAAATCAGATAAGGAGGGTTTATGGACAAGGCCTGAAGCTCTGACACTCTATGGGCAGAAGTGATGGCTACTAAGAAGATAGTCTTCCATGACAAATATTTCAAATCACACAAGGAAACTGGTTCTAAATGTGAGAGAATAATGCATGAAAGCATAAAATTTAGATTCCATGGAGTATAAGGGGATTTCACAGGTGGTCTGAGATGAAAGGTCCCTTTGAGGAAAGGCTTTGGATAGTTTGTGTGACGTTACAAAGCCAAGGTGAAAATTAGAGATAGTGGCAAGTTGTAACCAAACTGTTGCTGCTGCAGCTCCTTTATTGAAAAGCATAGTCAAACACTGCGGTGGTGGTGCTGCGGTAGCATTGTCGCCTCACAGTTAGATGTTGCCCATTCAATTCTCAGTTAGAGCGTCTTCTGTGTGGCGACATGCGTGAATGGGCATTCCTTCATTGAAGGTTGTGCGTTAGGCCTGGCAAGCCAGCACGTAAAAATCTATTGCCAATCATTAGCGGACCGGAGTTCCGCTGTGGCGACCCCTAACCAGGAAAAGCCGAAAGACACAAATAGTCAAATCTCTAATATGGAGGAAATAGGGGCTTGGTAGGGATCAATGTTATTTTGAGAAGCCCATACAGAAAATCTTCTCCATTTGCTAATGTATAGCTTCCTAGTAGAGGACTTATGAGAAGATATCAATATATGTTGCATTTTATTTGAGAGGTTATGGAACCTGGCTATGTTGGGAATTGGAGCAGCCAAACTGTCAATTTCAGGGACTGAAGAGAGGGATGAAGAGTTCCCGATGAATGCGTGAGAAGATCTGAACTGGGTCCAGAATCCAAGGCTCTTCCAACAGATGGAGTCGAAGGAAGGGGAACTAAATCTGATGAGGCCAATGAGGGGCTATTAGAATGATGGTCCTTCCCAGGGCTTTTGCTTTCTGCATACTTTGGGTATCAAGGGAATTGGTGGGAATGCATAGACGAGACCCGGAGGCCAATCGTGTATGAGTGCATCCTTTGTGGCTTTTCCTGGAGGGGGAATCAGGGCAAAGTAGCTTCTTCATTTTGTGTTCATGTGGTTGGCAAAAAGGTCGCAGCAAGGCTGGCCCCATCTGTGGAAAATTCTCTCCGCTATCTCTTTCTTGAGGGATCACTCATGAGGCAACAAAAATTGCCTTGCTCAGTTTGTCTGCTTTCACTTTGGATTTCCCCGGGATGTACGTTGCTAACAGAAAGCGCTGGGTGGATAGCCCACTGCCATACTCTTAGGGCCTCGTGACAAAGGGGATAGGACCCGGTTCCTCCTTGTTTGTTCAAGTACCAGACCACCAACATGTTGTCCATCTGAATTGCAGTTGTTCCCAGAGGAAGAGAGTCCTGGAAGTACTGCAACGCCAGAAGTACCGCTCTCATTTCCAAGACATTGATATGCAGATGTGTCTCCTGTTCGGTCCATGTGCCTTGGGCTGTTCTTCCCTGAAAATGCCCCCCACCCTATCAGGGAAATGTCTGTGGTCACTGTGGCCGCTGGTGAGGGTAGGATAAAAGGACGACCTATCGTTACATGAAGAGAGGTCAACCACCACTGAAGATCCTTTTTGCATGAGTTTGTGATCATTATGAGATGAAACATTGGAAGCTCTTGGTAAGACCATTGAAAGAATAACAGCCATTGCAGAATCCGCATGTGCATGCGACCCAATGGTATCGCTAGTACTGCAGCTGCCATCATGCCTAACAATTTTAGCACTTCTGATGCTGGAGCCTTGTCCTTCGATATGATATTGTGGATCTGCTGACGAAGTAGTAAAACATTTTCTGCTGGAAGTCTCAAAGTGGTGATGGTGGTGTCCAATTCTGCTCTAATAAAAATGATATGTTGCAATGGTGACAAGGCAGATTTTTCTGAATTTATTTTAATGCCCATATGATTGCAGAGAGAAAGAGTGGTGTCCCTGGCTTGTATTAGCTGATGCCTAGTGGTGGCAGTGAGAAGCCAATCGTTTAGGTATGGAAACACCTGGAATCCTAAATGCCTCAGGTGAGCCGTGACCACTGCCATACATTTGGTGAACACTCTGGGGGCTGTAGTGAGACCAAAGGGCAAAGCTCGAAACTGGTAATGTTTGGCTCCCAGCCGGAAGCGCAGATGATCCCTGGATGGTCTGGCCATTTTTATATGGTAGTATGTATCCTATAGATCTATTGAGCACATCCAATTGTCCTTCCCTAAAAAGGGGAGTATCGACTGAAACGTGACCATCCGGAACTTCTCTTTCTTGACAGATCTGTTTAGTCTGCTGCGGTCCAAAATAGGTCTCCAGTCCTCTGTCTTTTTTGGAACTAAAAAGAATCTTGAGTAAGTTCCAGATCCTGTCTGGTCTGCTGGGACTGGTTGGATGACTCTTTTTCTTAGCAATGTTTGGACCTCTACTAAAGCTTGTTCCCTGTAACTGGGTGGAATGTCTGGGATTTTTGTTGTCAATGGAAGGGGAGTGGCGAAAGGAATGAAGTATCCTCTGGAAACTATACTTTATACCCAGTTGTCATTTGTTATTTTGAGCCAGGTGTCTGGATACAAAGATAAGCGACCCTCGACTGCCTCCAAAGCAGGACAGTTGGGCCACCTTTCAGGAGTGCTGGTAGGGCTTCCCAAAGAAATGGTCTCTGTCGCCCTGATTTTGCGGACCCCCTCTGCCGCGAGGGTGGCGTCTTCCATTATTGCCTCCTCCTCTGCCCCTGGAGGGGGTTTCACCACGTGTGTCCAGAAAGGCTCCTTGGGCTTTTTGGAACCACATTTTCCCTCCCTTTTGACCCTTGGGGTAGGGTCTGGTAGGGGTGGAAAAATAGACTCTGACGGCAGACAGAGTCTTTCCTTCCTGCTCACACCTGGTCAAAGTTTCCTTAACTTTGGGCCAGAAAAGGGACGAGTCATCAAATGGGGTGTTAACAAAGGATGACTTAAAGGGTTCCACGAAGGAACACTAGCTCTTCCAGGAATGTCTTCTGAGAGCAATTCCTATAACCGCTGCCCTACTTGCTCCATCAGCTGCATATGAAATGAGACGCATGGACAAGTTCACTATGGAATTGAGGGTAGCAAGCTGGGAGATGACTTTATCTGAAGCTCCTGCAGCTACTGTACCCTGAAGAGTATCTCCAAGCTCTTTAAGGAGGTCTCTTTGAAGTCTTGTAAAATGAGTGAGATAGTTCAGTGAACGTATGGCAAAAGTCACTGAACTGTATGTGCACTTCCCTTATCTATCCATGATCCTAGAGTCTCTGTTAGGAGGATGGATAGATGAAGTTTCTGACGTCTCTTTTTGGTGGCTGCCACCACCACGGCATCAACTGGCACTCTCTTGGTGAGGAAAGATTTTTTTCCTGAGGGGCAGAAATAAATTTATTGGGCCTCCTAGGGATAGGCTCCATGGTGTCTAGAGACTCCCACGCCCTTCGTGAGACCAGCTCCATGAGCCCATCGAAGGGCGGAGACACCCAAGAAGTGGATGATTGAGACCCGAAAGCCTTCAGTAGGGTTGGTGGACTTCCAGCTACCCCTCTGCCTAAGGATTTCTAATGTCTCTGCAAATGAGATATCTTCAGAGGGGGACCATGGGTCCCTTCTGATTCATCGAAGTCAGGGTCTGACATGAGAAACTCCTGTGGGGAGTCTAGGTGCTTCCTCTTACAAATTCTCTTCCTGGGAACCTCATCAGTGGGAACTTCTGGTGAAGTCTCGGAAGAGCAGCGACCACCCAGTGGGGCTTCCTGAGGCTCAGGGTCTCTACACTTCGACAGGATCTGGTGAGGCAGAAGTAGACACAGGTGCTTTTGGGGAGGAGGTAGTTGGACCTGAAGTTGTAGATGTTTTGGAAGACATCACTCATCAATGGTTTCTTGGATTTTTTTTAACTTCCGAAGAAGTAGAAGCCTTAGAAGTCTCTGAAGACTTACTAGACTTATCCTGGTCACCCAAAGCTCCTGAAAAGATGGTTTCAGCAATCCTCTATCTATAAGCTTTCTTTTTCTCTCCTGAAGAACTCTGGAAGAAAAAGAATGGCAAATGGAGCAGCTTTCCTGTAGGTGCATGGCTCCAAGACAATATACGCAATTGACGTGACTATCTGTCACAGACATCTTCTGTCCACATTTTGGGCACTTTTTAAAGCCTGACTTGGGATGCGTATCTCTGTGCTGGTCAGCCATAATCAAAAAATACAGTATCTAGAAAAATCTACTGTATTACCTGGACACATCCAAAACTAGTTAAATAAGCCCTAAACAACTATGGGCTAAATCTACTGTAACTAAACTGTCACTATTGAAAACACACACACACTAACTGCTAATTCAAACTACTTTAAATAAGCTATATAAAATACAATATACTGTGACTAAACTGTCACTGTTCAAAAGCACACAAACACACACTAAGTACTTATTTAAACTACTCTAAATATAACAGGCCTAATAGAAAAACGAAGGCCAAAAGAGAGCTATATATATAATGAAAAGGCACACCAAAGGGAAAGAGAATATTACTATTAAGTTATAAAAGATAAAAGTATTAAAGACTAACTCTAAAAGTATAGAAATAACAATATTAGCTAGATAATTTCAGAAAAGAAAACTGAACTGGCCTGAGCTATGCGAGGAACCTCCGATCTATTGCAGCGGCAAACTAGATCTGAGGTAATTCAAGATGCATCATGGGATAGGGACTTGGCCTCGAGCTGTCTGAAGACCTCAACCTTTGTAGAAGGCTGACTCGGAGCCGAGTATTGGCTCCAAACCCATCAGTAAGAATGAACGGCGAGATAGAACAACTTCACATCCCATTGTTCTATCAACTTTATAAATTAATTACAATAATGCTTAAAAATTGCCCCCCCCCCCCCCATTAGTTGTGTCTTTGTCCAGAATACTTGAGCAAAGAATATACAAGCTCATTAAAACACAGACATGATATGATACCTTTTATTGAGCCAATATAGTTTTTCCAATTACCTGAGTTTTTGGGTTAGCAGGAGCCTTTCATTGGGAGTTAGTAAGTTATCTATGTTAGACAGAGTACTTTAATATTCATGTGTGCCTAGATAGGGGAGTATGTCATTTCTTTCTTATTGACTAAAACAAGATACAGAAAAATGCCATTGTGGAGAGAAAATGTGCAACTAAGATGTTGAATAAAGCAGTTTACAGGTATGATCCGATATCCAGGTTTTTGATCACCCTAGATTTTAACAAGGAATACTGACAGATCCTTCTCACCCATAAAGTGAAACAGAATATAGCATTCTGCACCGGGTCTTTTTCATTACACTGTTGTAGCTTTTGTATTTTATGTTGTTCCTGTCACTTTTCAAAGGCTCACTGATAAAGTTTCGAAATCTCATGTCAGGTACTCACCTGCACACCTCTGTGACATAGTCATTTATTCAAAAGACTGAGACTCATATTCAACTAATGTACACACTGCTAGAATATTTACAATATGCATGACTTACTTTTAATACTTACAAACAATCTTTGAATGACAGAAGCCAGATACTTAAAGTATGTGAGTGTATGAGTGGTAATTAGACCAGAAACAGACACAATAGAAGGTGTCAAGAACTGGATGATGCCCAGTACCAAATAGGTGAAATAATTAATTATGCTAGCAGGCTACTTCAGAAAGTTCATACCCATCTTTAGTACAGCGATACCCTCATCCAGGTAATATGGTCCACAGCAGCAAATGAGAACTTTTAATCAACTAAAAACATTTTTGTTCAGTCAGTCTTACTCACCCCTGACTTTAATTAGCATCCACAGTAATGCATCTAAAGTAGACGGCAGAGCTGTACTTTCTTAGGACATTGGTGCTGAACACCCTGTCTGTTGCCTCTGCAGAAAGGTAAGCAGGGTTATGGCAAAATACTCTACCACGCGGTAAGAATGTCAAACTATAAAATGGCAACTCACATCATTGAAATGCTACTAACTGAGTTAAAACTTTACATTAGTAACTGACCATACATCCCTGCAATTGCTACATATATAGAAGGACATTGGCAATAAACTAGGCAGGTAGGCATTATCCCTGCAACCTTTTGAATTTATGGTCAAACATAGTCCAGGTAACATGAATGCCAACGTAGATGAGTTATTTAGTACCCATAACCCATGCTAATCAGGATAGAACTAGTTCTATGCTGGGTGGGGAGTCAATGTGGCACAGTGGTTACTAAAATGTTGTTAAACTACTAGATAAAGCATCACTTACTGTTAAATTTCTCAGTGATGTGCTGCTTGAGTTGGCATGTATATATCACAACGTGACATGATGTTAGTGATGCTATGATCAGATATGAGTATAATCTTCTCATATCTGATCAGTATTAGCAAAAAACTACGGGCACTCATAAAATCGTCTAAGGCCAGCTTCGAGAGAAAAATTGCACAGGACACTAAGGATAAAAACAAGGCTTTCTTTAGTTATGTTAGGAACCTGGGTGGGAATTCCCAGATATGCTCAGAATTAGTCCAAAATGACAAAAAATACACCGAACCCACAGACATTGCCAACATTCTAGCTGACAGGTTCAGCGCAAATTCCCCCCCTCCCCACCAAAAGGGCAAATATCTATCCCAGCAGAGTGCTGCCCCCCTGACATCTCAGATGCTCAGGTAAGAGCCGCCCTCTCCAAAGCAAAAAACACAGCATCAGTGGGAACAGACGGTGTCCCGGGCTGCGTCCTACATGAACTCCAAGAAGAGCTAAACCCAAACATAAAACTACTGTTCATTCTCAGCCTTACTACAGGATATGTACTCAAAGAGTGGCGTACAGCAACAGTGGTCCCTCTCCACAAAGGTGGTGCCTCAATGGATCCTGGAAACTATCGCCCCATAAGCCTGACTAGCTTGGTCTGCAAAGCTATGGAAAGGATCATCATGGACCTCATAAATAAATAAAGATATTGGGGACCTACAGACACTGGATCCTACCCAGTTCGGCTTAGTTAAGGGCAGATCCTGCCTCTTAAACCTAGTCAATTTCTTTGAAACAGTCACCAAGGCCATTGACAACGGGAAGGTGGTCCACACAGCCTACCTGGACCTCGCAAAAGCCTTCAATACAATACCCCACTCAGGCATTATAGATAAGCTCACCAGCTTAAATATAAACCCCTATGTCACTAGATGGGTTGCAAACTGGCTCAAGGACAGAACCCACATGGTTAGAATTGCTGGAGCCATGTCAGACTCCAAACCAGTTACAAGTGGCATCCCACAAGGCTCAGTCCTGGGACCTCTCTTGTTCGGTATATATTTCTCGGAGGTACAGGCCAACACGGAAGGACTGTGGCTGACTAAGTTCACAGATGACTGCAAACTAGGCGCCATAATCGACTCTCCAGCCGACACAAGCATCCTACAAAAGGGCCTCATAGAAACAGACAACTGGTGCCAGACCCATGGCCTCAAGCTAAACGCCAAAAAGTGTATAGTCATACCCTTTGGCAAAAACAAAGTGCCCACAAATTACCACATAGGTGGTAATCCATTAAGTACAGAAGAAGTAATTAGGGACCTGGGGACCCAAGTTGATAGCAATCTCTCATTTGAAAACTACGTGGCCAAAGTAGTTAGAAAAACATTTTATATACCCCACCTAATCATGAAGGGATTCACATCTAGATCAGGGGAGGTCATCGTGCCTCTTTACTCATCCCTCATCAGGCCCATAATTGAGTACAATGCCCCTTTTGGGATGTACCTTACCAGACACCTGCAGCAACTGGAAAGACCCCAAAAGTACCTCACCAAGAGGATCAAAGGGCTCAAACAGATGCCATATGCTGCCCGGTTAAAAAAACTCCAGCTCTACTCAGTGGCATACCGCCTGCTCAGAGGCGATCTGTGCCTGACGTATAAAGCCATGTCCAACCCAGAATTAATGGACATGCTGCACCTCAGAAAATCCAAATCCTGTCGAGCTACGCACTCAAGAGACTTGAACCTCAGCACTGAAATAAATAGGACATGCTGGAGGGACAGATTCATAAGAGGCTCCCTTCACTCTGGAATAAAATCCCAGTCTAGGTTAGGCAGAGTCCCTCATTGACTCTCTTCAAGGGGAATCTTGATGAGTGGATGGGAGATCATAGGTTTACCCCGGGTATCACTTCTGTTTTACTGTTAGACAGAGGCACAGTATACTAACCTCGTAAAAGGGCAAAGCAAAATTCATTTAAAATGGGTGGCGAAAGCCAAACACACTCTGGCTAGGCTTATAAATGCCTTAGGGCAGATAGCCTAGTATGAACCTATGAACCTATGTATATATACCAAAGATTACTGTGTACTCTGCACTACCAGAGAGTAATATGAAACACCTGTTAATATAATATTAAAACAAGAACTATGGCCTACAATATGTTTTCTTCTCACACAGCAGTAGAATGACCAGGAGTTGGTACTTTTGGAAGATACTGGCCATAAACTTGATCAGAGCAAACCTTGGAGCACTGGAAAGATGCCTGAGGATAGATAAAGAGGGATACTAGAATCTTGCATGCAGAATACCATGACCAGAATTGTGAATACAATTGCAAACAGAAAGAGCAAGAGACCAAGTGGTGGATAAACGTCAGTCAGTCTCAGGCATGGGAACAAGGAAAAAAACTGCAGGATGTTAATTTTCTCTGAGTGACTTTTATGGGGAAAAGGTTTGTTGGTTTTCATTTTATGCTGGACAACTTCCTGCAAATTAAGTGCACTAAGCACTATGACATCTTAAGGCCTCTTTGCCCAGAAATGGGGACTAAAACAACCACAGTCATGAACATTTAAATTAAATGTTAAATTTTACTGAAGAGAAAATAACCAAAATTTAAGCAGAGGTAATTCATTCCAAATACAAGTACAAATAATAACAGAGTTGTCTAAACCAAACAATTCCAGGAACACAATTTGTTTCAATGTCCTTTTAACTCCCGAATGTTTGCATAACATAGTTTATTTATAAGAGAAAATAATATAGCTTCTGTAGCAGAGCACAACACAGGGCACAGTCTTTAAGCAGTTCAGTCTTTATTCCAGAAGGCAGAGGTAAATAAACCTTAGACAAAATGTGAGAATAATAGGCAACTTTCCACTCATTAACAAACATAGACCCTTCTCATATCAGGTCCATTGTTTGTGTCTTTCGGCTTTTCCCGGTTAGGGGTCGCCACAGCGAAACTCCGGTCTGCTAATGATTGGCAGTAGCTTTTTACATGCTGGCTTGCCGGGCCTAACGCAAAACCTTCAATGAAGGAATGCCCATTCACACATGTCGACACACAGAAGATGCTCTAAGAATCGAACGGGCAATGTCTAACTGTGAGGCGACAACGCTACTGCAGCACCACCACCGCAGTATAATCTTCTCATATCAGGTCCATAAGCAGCAGAATATAATAACAGTCCCACCAATGCTCCCAGAGACCCACTCTAGGTAATCTTACACCCAGAAGTTTCCCCAGATATTAACACTACTCAAGTCCTTCAAGAATTCTAAGGAAACTTAATTCAAGAAAATTCTCCTTTTCTACTTTACCAAATGTTACTCCTGCTTCCTCTAATACTGAAGATTTTTAAATGTCCCTTTTACTACAACTCCACCTTGCCCTAGCTACCTGTGAATATAGTTTTACACGGCTTTACCTTCTGGATGGAATTAACCTTTTCTGCTCCATTAGCCAATTTGGGATCTCAGGCCAAACCAAATTAAACTGGTAGAGCTCTACAATTCTGCCATGGATTATGCCACAGTGCACACACAAACACACACACACACACACACACACACACACACACACACACACACACACACACACACACACAACTGTACTTCAAAGTATCGAGGTACCAGAAGACTGAACACCAAATTATTGATCCTAAATGTTCAAAAGTCACAGCATTGAAACAACCTCATGTTTTTAAAGGGGAGGGGCAACCCTTATACCCCTCATTATATACAGAGTGGTAAAAAGAACTTCAGCTTACTGTAGAAAGCTAATTCGTGCATAAGCTTCTCCAGCAGCCAGTCCATGCCTCAGCTCTTCAAATGAAGAGCAAAAAGAAAAGAAAGGTGTCTGCCTTAATATAGAAAGCCGAATGGTGCATTGGATTTTGCAGCAGCCAATCCACACACTCCCAGCTCTTTTCCTGAAGAGCAAAAACAAGAAAGAAAGAAAGAAAAAAAAGGACATCAGTAAACTATACAAACCAGCTTGCACTCTTGTACAAATTGGCTTCCTGCAGATTCTACATGCCCCACCTCAGCTCTTCAACTGAAAAGCCAAAAAAAAAAAAAAAGTTGAACTGCCTTTGTGTACTGGCACTTCAATACAAAGAAAAGCAATCCCTTCTGAAGGAACTCTCAGATTTCACCCTTGCACCCGAGACAGTTGCCCCCTTCACCCTACCCTTGCTATGTTATGGATTAATATACCATCTTTCAGATTGCACAACAGAAGGATAAGCGCAAACTAACTCTCCCAGTCCCCACAGGTCTGCAACCTCCCTCAAACTAATTCCAGCAAAAGTGATCTTATGAACATTTCTACCAGCATTAGAGATGCTTGAAATTATGAATGCTCAATCAAATGTAATGCTCCCATACAGATACAAACACACACATGTATATGTATATATATGTATATATATATATATATATATATACATATATATATATATATATATATATATATATATATGTGTGTGTGTGTGTGTGTGTGTGTGTGTTTATTTACATATATATATATATTTATATATATATATATATATATATATATATATAGATAGATAGATAGATAGAAAGATATATCTATATATATATATCTATATCTATACATCTATATATCTATATATACATCTATATATCTATATCTATATCTATATATATATATAGATGTATATATATATATATATATATATATATATATATATATATATATATATATATATATATAGATATATCTTTCTATATATATATCTATATATCTATATCTATCTATCTCTCTCTCTCTGTATATATATGTAAACTCTCGAACGCTCACATGACCGAATAATCAGAAACTCGAAAGTGGCATTTTGGGATCGCAGTACAGTGAAGATCGGAATATTTGCCCTTTCCTCACTGTAGTGCGATCTCGGAGTAGGAATATATATTTAGCGGGGGGGGGAGGGTTTGCAGCCTCCCACAATACCAATTTCGAGTTTCTGATTATTTGCTCATGTGAGCGTTTGAGAGTTTTCATTTTCAGTGTTCTGACATAGACCCTATATATATATATATATATATATATATATATATATATATATATATATATATACAGAGAGAGAGAGATAGATATATAGATATATACAGATATAGCTATAGATGTAGATATATGTGTGTGTATGTATTTTTATATATATTTCTCTAAATATTTTCTGGAATGTATGAAGATATCAAAACAAATGAGCTGTAGTTTAAAAAAAGAAAAAAAAACAACTGTAGCTATTGCGTATTTAAGTCAATGAAACTACCAGTGCAGCCTTCCAGCAATTGACAATTGCACAGTCTTTCTGTATTACAGTTGTTGTATGACAGTTGTTTAGACTACCTGTCAGACTGGTATAAATACTTCTATATGTTGAAAGTGATACACTAATTTTCTTGGCTGTATGGAAATTATATATAAGGGGCATAAATTACATAGAAAGTTATGATCGGATGTAAAACAGGCAATGCCTGAATGGAGATATTTGATCTCCTTTATGATTATATACACCCTTTAGATCTTTGTAACCCACTCAGGATTAAAGATAATTTGGTAGAAGAACTGAATATATATTGTGAAAATTTAAAAAAATTTGGGCTATTATTATTATCATTATTTTTACACTTTATATCTTCATTACTTTTACTATTTCCACTTATGACCTTAAGTCCAATGAAAGTAAATCCTGCTACAACACTGTGTGATTAGTTGGAAAGCAGAACTATGATTCCATTGGATATTTGCCTTTAGTGTGGAACTATCCGCATTGAAGAGGTGTAGATTCATTCGGAAGACACTGATTGGTCAACTAATAGGCACGGTCTGAAAGAAGCTATTTGATTTGTTAAGTCAGTTATAACAGTATGCAATTAGCTGGATAACAGAATCACAATCTTATTGGACATTTGACTTGAGTGTGAACTTATCCACAGTTCTTCACTCTACCCTATCATCTCATCTACTCTGATCTTTAACCAATCTCTTAAGCTACTACCTAGACTAGCCTCTGCCCTTGGACTCCTTCTATCCCCATATCTACTACTTTCTTTCTTTTCCCTCTCCTCCCACAATCCTCTCTGTTATAGACCTTTGCATGTGCTACCTCTTTCTTTCTTTTCTAAATTACTACTCCTGCTTTTCCTAATAATATGGGATTAGGAATTTTACACAGTATTTAGTATTTTAAGTATTATACATTTTCTGTAAAAATCATGTAATTTAAGAACTGTACATTTCTGTAGAAATGCTTCTGTATTGTTAATATCCTGCATTCAATTAGTTCTTTGATCCTTATAAGTTGTATCTTATATTAATGTATTTTATGTAATGTACCAGTATATAGTGGAGCTTTTCTCCTCGGGCCTCTGCTGAAAATGGACATGTATCCAGCCAGACTAGCCCGGTCAACAAATGTAAAATAAATAAAATAAAAATAAAAATAAATAAAACATTAAAGAGGTGTAGATTCATGTGGAAGACACTGATTTAATAAATAAAAGGCAGTGTTTGAAAGGGCAACTTTGATTTGTTAGCTTCAACTATAAATGTCTCATTTTACCTTCTAATGGTAGATTTGAAGAAGGGTTTAACATGAAAGCACTTATCCTGCCTGCCATTTTAAGTTTTTATTTGTCATTTTTATTAAAGAAGAGATTTTATGATATCCTGGTGATCGCCTTGTTTTTTCTTTTTGTTTTTTATACATTTTGTCTAAGTTCGTATCTTTAACTGCCGAAGAGTACGTTTGTGGATTTTTGTATTTGTTCTCTGTACTGGAGCGTTGCTACATGGCCGAAGGTCGTGCAGGCAACATAACTGAGTTGGAATTGGATTACCGTCCCAGGAAAGAATTGACTATGGACTCTAGTCATACTAGGAGGTTGCTGAAAATTAATGATAATTCTTTACTGAGGCTTAACTACAACCTGCAATTTGATGAACATACCTTCTATATGAAGGATTTTCATCTTAAGGTGAGAGAACTTGAAAATTTATATTTTAAATTGAAGAGGCAACAGTGGTAACATATGCATTTAGAGGCTTGCCTGTATTACAAAATTAAACCCAGAGGTTTACACATTCTTTTGATGCCTACATATGGTGAGATGCTGCTTAAAAAACGGCAGGTTCTTAACATTGAGCTTAGCATTATTTATATGCATCTTCTCATTGAATATTTTGAACCAAAAAAACATGAATTAATTAAGAGCATTGAGAAGTTACAGCATGAGCTGTAAACTTAATATACAGATCCCGTATATATCATGAAACTTAAGGAAATGTATATGAATGTATCTTCTTCCAAAACTAAATTGGAATTGTTAAAGTCTAAAAAATTAATTCAGGACTATGATGATTTTAAAAATGGTCACATTTTTACATGGCTGAAACCTAAGAAGCTTGTTGCATTGGGTAAAGAGATTAAAGAAAATGATAATACCAACAATATCCAAGAAGCTAAGACTGATTTGAATTGAAATATTGAGTTAAACTCCAGCTCTGTTAGGGATAATATGGGCTCTAATGCTACCTCCAATTTGCAATCTTCACATACTATTGACACTCAGAATTTGGGAGCTAGAGCCAAAGAATCCAGCATCCTTCACTTGGCTCCTTTGCAAATTCCAAACATGAAGCATACAGAAAGGATTAGATCACAAAGCAGAGGGAGAAGGAAACGTTGCTTTTCACTGGAATGGAAAGAACAAGGGCAGAGCATGAGAGTTCAAAGATAGATAATATGGTGTTCAATTTATCTAGTCTGAATTTAACATTACCACAGAGTGAACTACTAAATAAAGGACTTAGTTTCATATCAGCTGCCCCGTCTGTTCTAAGTGGAGTTATTTTGAACTTAAAGTTATTTGGATGTAATGTGATGTCAAAATCTATATACGGCACAGACAATTCCTCGATTCCCAACATTTTACAGAAACCAAGTACGTATATTCCACAGAACACTGTGGTTTTAGAGACATTCATCCAAATTTGTGAATGAAAAATATCCAAATATGTACATAAGGCTAACCATCATTTTTATAACCTAAGTAGAGAAACTGGCTTTACAGACATTAAAGAATGACAAAAATATAGTTATTACTCCAGCAGACAACTGTGGTGGGATTGTTTTATTAAACAAACAAGACTATAATGATAGAATGTTACAGATGCTAAAAGATGAAGCAACGTACACTGCTATTAACAGGTTACAGGTTACGAAAATGGTTCACAGCATTTATACAAAGCTGTCTGAGCTTCTGTGGCTAAATAGCATTACAAAGGATCTTTTTGATTTTTTTAGTATAGAACATCCCACCATACCAATTATCAGTGGTCTTCCAAGATACATAAGAATTGAAATAATCCTCTGATGCATCCCATCGTATCAGAGAACAGATGGGCAACAGAACCCTTGTCGATATATGTTGAATACCAGCTGAAGAAAACTGTTGAACAGACTCCGACCATCATTAAGGATACTAGGCATTTTTTGGGTATGCACTCCAACTTCATGAATTTGATGGGCACCAGAGAAAATCATCTAATGGTCACTTTAAACATCCACAGCCTTTTCACTGTTATACCAAATGACCATGGTGTCACTTCAATCAAACAGTTTTTAGAATGTAACACTGATTTTGATTACATCAAAATAGAACTTATATGCGGTTTACTAAATCTTATTCTACATAATAATGTATTTATTTTTGACAAGAGCATTTTTGTCAGAGATGGGGTATAGCTATGGACACACCCTGTGCCAACAGCTATGCCAATCTGGTATTAGCTGACTGGGAGACATCCATGGTATTGAATGACAACAATCTATTTAGATCAACTGTTAAGTTCTATAAACGTTTTGTGGATGACATATATTTGATATGGTGAGACACTCCTACCATGCTAAAGGACTTTTGTATCATACTTAGAAATGACCACAGACTTTTTAAGGTTTGCCATGCACTATTCTGCCTTGGACATTAACTACTTAGATGTGAAACTCTCTACGTATGAGAAAGGTGATATGTGTACTTGGCATTACAGGAAAGACTGTAGGAAAAGCAATCAGAGCATTCATCCACAGTTTGTTTTCTCCAGTGTTATAAAGAATCAGATCTATATATCCTCCAGACTCTGCACTTTTGATCAAGACTTTTTAAGGCAATGAGCAATTTGGGCGTGCAGTTTCAAGTTAGAGGTTACAAATGACAGGAAATAGAGAAAGAGATGGTCAGTATAAATGTCGTATGGGAAATTAAAGCAAGACCATATTTTAGACATAAGAGAAATAGTTTGGCCTCATCAAATAATACAGAGGAAACTGAAACTACTAAGCTGAATATGTTCCCACTCAGAGAAATAGACTTACTCTCACTTATACCAGTGATGTTGAGCATATTTGCAATATCATTAGGAATAACTGGAAGATACTGCTACTTGACTCGATCATCAAAAATATTGTTGGCAATGAACCTTCATTTAGTTTCAAGAGAAATAAGAATCTCAAGCACTTGCTTTGCTATACAAATAATGTCATGGACAAGGTTTATTCATATAAAGAGTCCGTTATGTAAACATATTTCTGAAAATTCAAGACATTCATTTTTATTCAGGGTCTTGCAAACAGTAAAAGAAAATGTTCGAAGGGGAGACTTTACAATACACACTGAGCAGCATAAAATGAGATGGACAGCGGAACTACAGGCATACCGAACACCTGGTCTAAACACCAGTTTACCTCTCAAACCTGCCCTTAAGGGGCATAAATTGCATAGAAAGTTATGATCAGATGTAAAATAGGCAATGCCTGAATGGAGATATTTGATCCCCTTTATGAATATATCTTCGTAACCCACTCAGGATTAAAGATGATTTGAAAGAAGAAAAACTGAATATATACTGTGAACATTTTAAAAAGTTTTGGGCTATTATTATTATTTTTACTATTTATGTTTTTATTACTTTTACTATTTCACTTATGACCTTGAATGAAAGTAAATCCTGCTACAACACTATGTGATTAGTTGGATAACAGAACTACAGTTCCATTGGATATTTGTCTTTAGTGTGGACCTATCCACATTGAAGAGGTGTAGATTCATCTGGAAGACACTGATTGGTCAACTAATAGGCAATGTCTGAAAGAAGCTATTTTATTTAAGTCAGCTATAACATTATGCAATTAGCTGGGTAACAGAATCACAATCTTAATGGATATGTGACTTGAGTGTGAACCTATCCACATTGAAGAAGTGTAGATTTGTGTGGAAGACACTGACTGGGTAATTAAAAGGCAGTGTCTGAAAGGAGCAACTTTGATTTGTTAGCTTCAACTATAAATGTCTCATTTTACCTTCTAATGGCAGATCTGAAGAAGTGTTTAACCCAAAAGTGCTTATCCTGCCATTTTAAGTTTTTATTTCTCATTTTGTATTATAGAAGAGTTTTATGATAGCCTGGTGATCGCCTTGGTTTTGTCTTTTTGTTTTTTTTACACATTTTGCCCAAGTGCATGTCTTTGACTGCCAAACAGTATGTTTGTGGATTTATATATATATATATATATATATATATATATATATATATATATATATATATATATATATATAGGTTTACTATCATGTTGAAGTGGATTCGGACGAATCCACTTCAACGAAAGGCAGGGGGTCGAATGGTGACAGTGTCGAACCCGACATTGTCGAAGTATAAATCTCACCCCATCTCGACCCATGTTAAAGCCCATTCCGTGGTTGCATTCAAGACATACTTCAGCAATGTCGGGATTTGGCATTGTCAGCTTTCTCAGACATGGGTCAACGTAAGCAGCATTCGACCGAGTACGGTCTGACATAATGACAGTAAATATATATATATATATATATATATATATATACACACATACATATATAGGTTCATAGGTAGGTACTAGGCTATCTGCCCGAGGGTATTTATAAGCCTAGCCAGAGTGTGTCGGTTTTCACCGCCCCATTGATTAATTAACTGATCCTCTGTCAAGCAGAGCCAATGAAGTGATCCCAGGGGTGTATTTTCTGTTACCCATCCACTCGTCAAGGTTTCTCTTGAAGAGTGTTAGTGAGGGGCTCTGCCTGATGTAATTTGGAATTTTGTTCCAAAGCATGGGGAGTCTCTGTGATAGGAATCTATCCCTCCAGCATGTTCTATTTATTGTTGTGGTGAGGTTTAGCTCACTAGAACACGTGGCTCGCAGTGACTTGGATTTCTTCAGCTGGAGCAAGTCCATCAATTCAGAGTTGGACATGGCTTTGTAAGTCAGGCAGAGATCACCTCTGAGTAAGCGATATGCCACTGAATACAGCCGGAGTTTTTTCAGTCATGCTGCATAGGACATATGTTTGAGGCCAGTAATCTTCTTGGTGAGGTACTTTTGTGGTCTTTCCAGCTGTTGGAAGTGTCTTGTGAGGTACATCCCAAATGGGGCATTGTACTCTATGATGGGTCTAATGAATGATGAGTAGAGGGACACTATAACCTCTTTATTTCTAGATGCGAACCCTTTAGTAATTAGATGGGCCACATAGAAGGATTTTCTAACTACTTTGGCAATATGATTGTCAAAGGAGAGATTACTATCTACCTGGGTCCCCAGATTTCTTATTACCTCTTCTGTATTAAGGGGGCTGCCACCTATGTGGCAATTCGTGGGTGTTTTGTTTTTCCCAAATGGGATGACTTTGACACCAGGTGTCCGTCTCAGTATGACCCTTTTGGAGGATGTCCATGTCAGCTGGAGAGTCAATTATGGCTTCCAGTTTGCAGTCATCGGCGAACTTGGTTAGCCATAGTCCTCCTGTGTTTGCCTGTACTCCTGAGAAGTATATGTCAAACAGTAGGGGTCCCAGGACCGAGCCTTGCGGGACACCACTTGTGACTGGCTTAGAGTCGGAACTGGAGCCTGCTATTCTTACCGTGTGAGTTCTGTCTGTAAGCCAGTTGGCAACCCATCTCGTGACGTAGGGGTTTATGTTCAGGCTGGTGAGTTTTTCTGTAATACCTGAGTGGGGAATGGTGTTGAAGGGCTTGTCAAGGTCAAGGTAGGCTGTGTGAACCACCTTTCCCTCGTCTATGGCCTTGGTGACTGTCTTGAAAAAGTCAACCAGGTTTAGTAGGCATGATCTACCCTTAACAAAGCCGAACTGGGTCGGGTCAAGTGTTTGGAGGTTCCCAATGTCTTTGTTAATGAGTTCCATGATGATGCGTTCCATAGCCTTGCAGACCAGGCTAGTCAGGCTTATGGGGCGATAGTTACCAGGGGCAGTTGTGGCCCCTCCTTTATGGAGAGGAATAACCATTGCTGTGTGCCATTCTATGGGCACGTAGCCTGTGGAGAGGCTGAGGTTGAACAGAGGGTTTAGGTGGGGGGTTAGTTCGTTCTGTAGTTCGTGCAAGATGCAGCCTGGGACACCATCTGGTCCCATTGGCGCTGTGTTTTTGGCTTTTGAAAGGGCTGTTTTCACCTGTGTGTCTGTAATTTTTGGGACGCTACACTTTTCCGGTATTGTTGTGGGCCCTTTTGGAGGTGACAGGGGGATGAAGTTTGCACTGAATCTATCTTCCAGGATGTTGGCAATATCAGTAGGTTCAGTATATTTTGTGCTATTTTGCACTAGTTCAGTGCATATCTGCGACTTGCCACTTAGAATCTTAACATAGCTAAATAAGGCTTTGTGGTTATCTTTTGAATCCTTGGCTATTTTTCTTTCGAAGTTAGCCTTGGATGATTTCATGAGGGACCTTAGTTTCTTACTGATACTGATCAGGGACGTCTTTCCTTCTTGGGAATTGCTTTTTTCTGAACTAGTTTCCTCCTTCTGTTGTATAGCCTGTTTATTGCAGGGGTCCACCAAACTGGTTTCCTTCTCTTAGAGGAGTGAGTCTTGGTTTTGCTAGGGATGGCACAATCCATGCTTCCTTGTAGGTGCTCATAGAGTGCATTTGTAAAGGTTTCTGCATCTTGGGTAATGTTATCCTTTAGCGTGGGGGCTGTGAAACTTACCACCTCTGCCTTAAGTAAGGTGAAGTTTGCTTTAGAAAAGTTTTTTACTGCGGTTCCTTAGTTGGGGGCGTGGACATCCAGAGTGATTACTTTATGGTCTGATCTAACCAGTGACGGGTTGGTCTCCAGTGTGGAACACCTGTCGCCCATGCTGGTGATGACCAGGTCCAATATGTTTTCACCTCTGGTAGGGAGTTTACCAGCTAATCCAGGGTATTTGAGTTGATGAATTCCAGGAAGCGCTGGGCCTGGGAATTTCTACTTGAGTAGTCTTCCCAGTGAATGGTAGGGTAATTGAAATCGCCCAATATCAGGGTGTTCGGTAGGACCTTCATGTTTTCCAGTGTCTCCAGAAAGGTGGAGTGGTGGTCCTGGGTCATGGAGGATGATCTGTAGCAGGCCACAATTTGCATTGCAGATTTGCCCGATGTTAGTTGCACATGGATGATCTCAGAGGTATCATGCTGCGCCACTAACCTAGAGGTGTAGGTATCCTTGATGAATATGGATACACCCCCTCCTTTTGTGTTTCAGTCCATGTTCTGTGGCCGAAACATGTGGTATGAGTTGTAGCCCGGTAGTGCTGGGATGCTCTCTGGAGCCTTGAACCAGGTTTCAGTTACTGCACAGATGTCGACGTTCTCCATAATGAGGAGTGCTTCAAGCGTGCATTTTGAGATTTAAACCTCTGGCGTTGAGTAGCATAACCTTCAGTTTTTTTGTTAATTGTGCTATTTACGGAGGTGGGTTTGACTTTTGAGCCTTGCCTAAAAATGGCACTATGGGGGCAGCAAGAGCCTTGGCCAGTATTCGAAAGCCTAGGAGTGACAGGTGCAAGCCATCTCTTGTGAAGCAACGTGGCTTGTTGAGCATGTCGTCCCAGGCTGACAGACACTGGATCCCCTTTGAATGACACCAGAAGCTTAGCCAATTGTTGAAATTGATAATTTTTTCTTTATACTGAGGTATCATTCTTGATGAGGGCAGGATGCTACTCAGGGTCAGGGTCATACCAGCTTGAGCTGCATGATCAGAGAGCTCTTCCATGTCTCTTTTCATGTAGTCCAGGGAGGTATGTCTCAGGTCACTCACACCAACATGAACAATGACAGAGTCATATTTGTACTTGTTCTGGAGTGACCTGGGTGCTTGCGTTATGTGGCGAATTCTGGCTCCCAACAGGCAGCTAACAGAAACCTTCTGCTTGTCCAGCCTAGTGAGTGGGATGTCAGTGTGCCTGACTATAGAGTCACTTATTACTAGTGTGCTAGGTATGTTATTTCGCCTTAAGGGCTGTGATTGTGTGGCACACTGATTTTGTGTTTTATGTGTTGTCTGGTTTGTGACGGGAAGTGCAGGTTGTTTGGGTGTCTGCTTTGGAGGTCTCTGATGCTTTTGCAGGTTTTTATTTAGAGCATCCGAGTATGATTTTGTGTATTTATGTGTATTTTTTGCCAGTGCTGTTTTAGTAGGTCTGTATGCGACTGGAGGTGTGGTGCAAGTGTTAACCTTCTCCTCTAGACTGTCTGTTCTAGTCTTGGGTGGAGACAGCTTAGCTTCCAGTTTGGCTATATAATTGCATCTCTCGCATATGTTAGTGTTTTGTGGTAGGATGAGAGGGTGGTCTGTGTACATGAGGCAGTTGTAACATTGCCTCAGGATACCCAGATTCACCAGCTGGACTGAAGAGTGCACCTGAAGTTGTCCTTTGGTCATGCCTGAATAGTAGGGAGAGCTGCTTAGTCGCTTGGTTGGTGAGGGGTGAATAAAGAGCCTTGCCCTCCTGGGCAATCAGTGTCAGGGTATATTAGTGCTTGCTATTATGTCTGAGCAAGTGCTGGGCTGTAAGATGCTTTTTGAGTGCTTAGGTTGAGAGTTAGACTAGTTTCAAGGGAAAAACTGAAGAGGAGACTTAGTGGAGCCGGGAATAATTTAACCGTAGCTAACCGGCACTGCCAGGTGCTCAAAACCATGCAAACGCGGTTTTTATAGTAGGGAAATGAAAGAGATAGAAATTAGCCCAAAATGGCCAATAAACTACTAACTTCTGGGCTGAAACCACTCCTCCAGGGACAGATAGGTTGCTCAAAGCTCCCCTCTCTCACAGGTGAACAGAGAAACTTCCTTCTATCCAAGTAAGGTATGGGCAACTCAGAAACTAGTATCACAGCCCTGAATTCAGCACTAGCCTGAAAACTGGACTATACTAGCTTAGAAAGGTGGGAAACAAGGAATTTTATTTTTGTCTTTTTTTTGTTTTTTTGAAAAGATAAAGGAAACACAGTATAAAATACACTTAAAACAGCTTTAAATGACTATATATATATATATATATATATATATATATATATATATATATATATATATATATATATATATATATATATATATATAATAGAAACCTCATTTGACTGAAATGCATTTGACTGAGACCATAAGACTGAAATTTCAAAAGACTGAAACCCATAAGACTGAAACCCATAAGACTTAATGTCAGCATGCTAAATTTTAAATTGGGCCATATAAAACCAGACTAGGTGGGGGGAAAAGCCCACCACAAACTCCCAATGTGGGGGGCTGTGCCTCTCACCCCCCCAACTATATATTCTAACTCCAGGATTGCACTACAGTGGGGAAAAGGGCATAGTAGTGGCAGCATATTGACTACTGTAAGGTAAGTGAAAGGTATATGCCCTTTTCCCCACTGTAGTGCAATCCTGGAGTTAGTATATATAGTTAGGGGGGGTGTGGGAGGGCACAACCTCTCCACATTCAGGGTGTGGGGGGCATACCCCCCCCCACCTAGTTTGGTTTTATATGGTCCACTTTACAATTTAATATGTTGAAATTCAGTATTATGGGTTTCAGTCTTATGGGTTTCAGGCAAGTGATTTTTCAGTCTTTTGTAATTTCAGTGTTATGGTTTCAGTCAAATGCGTTTCAGTCAAATGAGGTTTCTATCGTACGATAGGGATCCATATACACACACACACACACACACACACATATATATATATATATATATATATATATATATACATATGTATATGCAGTAGTGTTTGTGAATGATCTTTTATATATCTTTTATTGATACCATCAACAGAAACTGCAATAACAATATCCTCTCATCTGCTCTATTTATTGACCTCTCAAAGGCTTTTGACATGGTCAACCATGCCCTCCTCATCAACACTCTAGAATCCCTTGCCTTCGATCACCTGACTATTAAATGGTTCAGATCCTACCTGAGCAATAGACAACAAGCAGTTCTCTGGCAAAGCAATATATCATCCCTCCAGCCAGTAACCCTTGGAGTCCCTCAAGGCTCTATTCTAGGACCACTGCTCTTTTCATTATTTATCAATGACCTCCATCTAGCACTCCCACAAGCCACCTGCATTCAATATGCAGACGATTCTACCCTAGTATGCTCAGCAAACTCCCCTTCAGAACTACACTCTCTAACCCAAGATGTATTTAACATAGTAGAAACATGGTTTACTAAGAGATGCCTCCTTCTCAATGCTAAGAAAACCAAGCTCCTCCTCTTTACACCCACCAATAAAACCTCACCCATTGATTTCTCTGTGTCCTCCAATAACAACACTATCATACTTCCTGATACAACCACCAAACTGCTCAGAATAACTATTGACAATCACCTTACTTTTGATACCCACATAAATAACACTATCAAAACTGTCAATAGAAAAATTGGTTCCTTATACAGGATCAAACCTTTCCTCACCCCTATAGCCAGAACTAAAATTGCTCACTCTCACTTAATATCATCTCTTCTGTACGCTTCGCCCATATATACTAACCTAAAGAAAAATAATCTTACCAAACTAACAAATTCTTATAATAACATCGCCAGATTTGCAACTGGCGATCCCTTTAGAACCCACCACTGTTTGAATCTAAGGCAACTAGGCTAGCTGGAACTACAAAACCAACTGATAGTATCCCAACTCACCATTGCCCACAAGATCTTCTACCAACCCAACAACACTCCTATACTCTCCAATCTCATCCTCCAGTACAAAAATCTTAACTCCCTGCGCTCTTCCAACAAACTCCTTGCCTGCATATGCAAGTCTAACAACCTGGCTGGAGACTCTCTTTTTTCTAACACTGTTGGAAAAATCTGAAACCTACTGCCAAATGAACTAACATTACTTTCTTCCTTGCCTCTCTTTAAACACAACCTCAAAAAACAGCTAAATTCTCACTGGCTATGCCCCTGCAGCAATCCTGACTAATCTTCTTCCTCTCTTCGTCTTTTTCTATCTACACCTCCTGCTACTTCTTATTTCTACTACTCTTACTTCAACTACTTATACTCTAAATGATTGTTACATGCTCACTCCTTGTTAGACTTTCTAACTGTTGTTCTTAATTTGATATGCCTAAAGAGTAATTCCTACTCTATATTATTACTACTTCCTACAAGGCATACTTTTTAATTTTAAACATTATTTACTTGTAATTTTTATTTTTATTTAATCCCTGTGGATGATTTTCTAAGTTGTATAACTACCGGAGCTTTTCTCCCCGGGCCTCTACTGAAAATGGAAATATATCCAGTTAGACTAGCCCGGTTAACAAATGTAAAATAAATAAATAAATAAATAAAATGAAATGTTCTAAAGTCGACATTTAGAATGGCCATGTTCATTACTGCAATGTGGAAGGAGAAGCCATGCTAATTTACATAGCCGAGCAATTCTATGATTTGCATGGGGTGTAGATGCCTTCACACAAGCGATTCTAGGGGAGTACATGGTTAATTAGCATATACCTCTGCCCTAAACTTCTCATTATCATCTAGCATAGACATGGATACAGCCCATCACGGTGCTGCATGTCTTCATGCAAAAGCACTGCAATATAGCTGTCTTTAAATCTGAAAGGGTTACATGTGTGTGCCTTTTAGCAACCTTTACCAATTATGACCCAGGATTCTTTTATAGGTATTTTTGTGTCATTTAATGTTTCATGGTGGTGATTTTAATGGTATTAATTGTGTAAGAATTAAAGAGGCAAAATGGACATAATGCAAGTGTTTTACCATCACTTAATGATAGGCTATTTATTGTACCCCCTTTTTTAAAAGCAAGACCTGTGCATAACAAATGAATGGAAAAGTCATCAGTTGTCATTCTATTATTTACTAGATTTTAACACATGCTTAAATACAAATGTGTTTCATGAATGTTTGGACCTGTTCTAATTTTATGAGAAAGCACTTTAGAAATTGTCTTTGCACAATGTAAGCCAATTTCACATTAAATTACTTCCTTTATTTCACCAGAGTGTGTCCTTTCCTTTTCATACTTCATAAATATAACATATATTTGAAAATAAACCTGACATATCAATTTTAAGCCATTCCCTATCCATACACCCTCTCCATCAATGACCATATAACAAATGGATGAGGCTATATCCTCTTATATGGAAAAAGAAAAAAAAAAAAAAGAGAAAGTGGACAGAGCTGCAATACAAAAAATCATAGCCGGCTTTAGGCACCAAGGAAGCCTGTGGTCGCTGGGGGCCCCCTGTTCCATGGGGGCCCCCAACCACAGCAAGTTATGTTATCCTGATATTTTGTAACATGTATGTAAAACCAACAAAAGCTAGTAAAGCAGTCTTGTATACTTAAAACACAAGGGTAATAACTCTTATTTATATCTCCCTTAGAATACAAAGATATTTCTGGTTGTAGTAACAGTGTTTTGTCAAGTAACAGGCATCAGAATTCCATTAAATACCTTACCACTGACATAGTGCCCCTGGCTTAGTTAAACCATGCTGCTGGACATTTTTTCCACTAAAACTAAATACGTAGCCATCTTTAGGTCCCTGCAAAACCTGTGGCTGCAGGGGGCTCCCTTAATCATGTCCCTGCAAAACCCGTGGCTGCAGGGGGCCCCTTAATCATCCTTGACTGTGTGGGGGTCCCAGAAAAGCTACTGCTAACTGGGGAAAAATGAGGAAGAAAAAATGCATTAATTTCCTAATTATGCTCTTTAACCTGAACAGGGCTGTGTTATGACCCTGTTAGGATGAAGTTGATAATGAACATGAGCAAGGTAAGCACTAGAGAGATCAGCCACCCAGAGTGACTTAAATCAGTGCAAGCTTTGCATTTTAAGAAGAGCTGATGCTTCCGATCATCAGGGATAGTTCTCTTTCATGCAGTTTTATTAATAATACCAGAACACCAGATATTATAACTCTCATTTTCTTTGCTTAAGAATTCAGTGTAATCCCAAAAATAATAGAATAAAGGCTCAGAATCAGGAATACATTTAAATTTTACTCTACTTCACATATAAAGTTACTTGAATAACATCTTTTGCATCAACATGCATTTTTGGACAATAAGTATAAAACTCAGATGTCTGGATTGAGTGACTGTAATCCTGAAAGATTTACCAGCAAATCAATTTTTTTTTACAAAGGACAAATCAAAAGTATGAACAAAATCAAGGACCATCTCTAAAATCAGGGACAGTGACAGGTATGCATTATTCCTCAATGAGGTAAATAAAAGTGACTTATCCCCGCTGCTGTTTGGTGACTGCTAAATAGCATTCACTGATCTCTTGTAGCAGTACCAGCATTGCACAATGTATTGTTTGCTGAAATAAGTACAAAAGTAGTACTGCTATGGCTTTTGTGTGTGTGTGTGTGTGTGTGTGTGTGTGTGTGTGTGTGTGTGTGTGTGTGTGTGTGTGTGTGTGTGGCGTGCAGTGCACCCAATAATGCCAGGACACAGACATTATTCTTCTGTGTATCAGTAAAAAATGTATCTAACAAGTAATTATATTTCAAAGGTAAGACATAAAATATATCACAGAACATTCAGACACTTAGATATTCTTGGATTGTGGTGGCCCCCACTCACCAGACTGTCTAAATGTATAATTGGGATTCCCATAATCATCCTTGACTCTGTGGGGGCCTCCACAAAAGCTGTTGCTAGTTGAAGAAAAATGTATCAAGTTTTTTGAACGCACTGTTTAATCTGAACGATGCTGAGATATGACCCTTTTAGGATAAAGCTGATAATAGCCTCTGTTTTCAACCACACCTATTCCAAAACCAGCTCTGCTCAAATATGTGTGTACAGAAAGCACTACAGGTTATGAGGGGCTGGGGATTGTGGTTATTACAACTTTAATTTTCATCACAGTCAAACCTTAGAGGTGCGCACACAAAGTCATTATAGTCTGTGTTTGAACTGAGGGCAGTGTTTCTCACAGAGCTCAGAGGTGTACAAAGAAGCTTACAATAGCTTGTGTAGGAGTGGTGTACTGTCTAGGAGCAAGAAATTAGAATCTATTACTGAAATCTTTCTCACAATCACATATCAGGCACATATACATGTAGCTGCCTTTGAGGGTTAGGGGTGAAGAACATGCTATGTGTATGTATATCAGCAGTTACTTGAAATATATGACAAATGCAATTCAAACCTCTGTTTTCATCCCAGTCTAACACCAAAGGGATACATAGGCAGTGATTGTCGTTTGTGGGGGATTAGGGTGTCAGGCTGTATTCCCAGATAAGACCTATGCATTCCCACAGCTACTGACTTGTTAGTTTACTGTGAGCTACTATTTTGTCAGTTTTGAGCATTAAGCTTGGGCACAACGTATGTCTTCATTGAAAAAAAAGACTGAAATTCTTTTCTTTTTCATGATTTTTGTTTAGCCCACTATTGGAGTAAAATGTTGAGAAAATGCTCTAAAATGCATCCCAGACCATCTGTAAACCTGTGGCTTCTTGGGCCCTGGCGTATTTGAGTTATTTCCTAAATGGTTATTACTGAGCTGTCTCGTTCAGGAAAGGTATGTTGAAATGATGCAAGGAAAACTAAAGCTGAACAGCAACACTGAATTTCTTTCCTTAATTATAATTTCTGTTCAAGCCATTATTGGATGAAAAGGTTGTGTAAAAAGAAAAAAAAACTTTAAAATGCACCTCAGAGCATATAGAAAGTTATGGCTTCTTGAAAAAACTGAGACTAAGGTAAAATGTGAGAAAAGGATGAAAAAGGTAATGTGCATGGTATGGGGAGCTCATGGGGGGGGGGTCAGAGGAGCGGACTGGAGGGTGTTGAAATGGTAGGCGTAGTCATAATTTCACTTTAAGTCCAGACCTGTACATAGAGTTCTTGTAATGTACCATTGTTGCAAATATCAGTAACTGTAAGTGTCCCTTTGTTAGACAGGTCAACATAGTGTGGTTACATAGGCCTGTTCTGTCTGTGCATACTACTCCTAAAAGTTTGCAGCACAAGCTAAAAGGTTGTTTAGGAGAGATGGCATTGACAGGATGTTACTTGTACTGAAAGTGTCTAGGGGGCCCCCAACTTGACATTTGCTGGGGCCCCCCAAAATGTTAACACTGGCCCTGCAAAGAATGTAAATAAGAGACAACAGTTTACTTATGCTAGTTTATTGACATCCCTGGTTAACTCAGCATAAACATTAATTTACATTACATTCTACATTAATCTTATTCCAATTAAAATCACGCATGTTAACAGCGATGAAACCGTCTATCTAGTCAATAATAAAAATAGCTTGCTTGATAAGAAAGTACATAAAATTAGATATTTAACAAATGCAGTCTGCTGTTAATCTTATCTTCCAATTCATTCAAAAATAAATAAATAAATAAAGCAAGCAAGCATCTCTGCCTCATGCAGTACCGGTGTCACGGAAGGCATGGAGTTCAGCTACCTTAGCAAAACATTTGCAAATTTTGAGAAAATGCATTCACTGTAATGTGGGTGAGGCTCCATACATCAGGGTTCATATAAATTTCAGGGATTTTTCTAAATACAGTTGTTACTCATCTGTTGATAATGTATTATACTATAAATATTATGTGCTTGGTTTATTATTATAACTTTTTTTCAAGTTTTATTCTCAGTGTTTTAATTTTGATGCAGTCTGTACATTACCTATGATGCCATCTTGTATACATTAAAGTATATATACTGATCGTTCCATTTCATTTAATGGTTTCCGATAATAGTCTCAGACACAGATATATAAAATCATTGTTAAATCATTTTACCATACGTCTTCTATCATATACCAAGCTATGAAAATAGCATCACTCAATATTAATGGGCTTAAAAGCTTTATTAAAAGAAGTAGGCTCTTAGACTGTATTATGAGGCCGCAAATTGATTGAGCTCTCTTTCAGAAACACATTTTTTGCAAAAGAAACCAATAAACTCACTAGAATGAACTTTCATTTTATGACAGCCTCAAGCCACTAGTTTGGGGGAAAAATAAGTTATGCAACACTTCTGTCATTCTAATAATTATTCCTTTCCTCTGTTAAGATACATTTGCAGATAAAACTGGGGCAGTAGAGGTAATTAAATGACTGTATTCTTTGTATCCATTTACAATTCATAGATTCATGCATATTCCAATGCTATTAAGTCTTATTAAAATGTATGCCTTACTAGTTACTAGTTACCAGAACCCTCCATGCGGCCACTGCTCCTTTCTCCAAGAGGGCAGTACTAGTCAATCCCAGGGTAAATCTGTGAATAACTCATCTAGTTGTCTAGGTTGTGCTTAAAGGAAGATAACTAGCTCCACTGCTTAACATGCAGGGGACGTTTATTACAAAGGTTTGTGCTGGTTTATAAGCCTGTCCTCCTACCATGTTTTATTTATCTTTTGGTGAATATTTCAGTTTTTGGTTCTAGTACTGGTGCAGTCATTCAACTTTCAGAGATGTAGGAGGTCTATAATGGCACTGTAAGAGAGACAGAGGATTCTCCTCAAAGGTTTGTAAGGAACTGAATAAAGGGATAGACCTTCCGGACTCACTTTCTAGCTCAGGGACTTTAAGCCTGTGGTCTTTTCAGTTAGGAACTTTTGGGGTCTTTCTAATTGTTTGATAAGTTTACTGAGAAACATCCAGAAAGGGAGCATTGTACTCAATAATCGGTCTGATCAATGTTGAGAATAAAGAAATGATTACCTCTTTAGACCTTAAACATACTCATTTTGCAATTAGCTTTGGTAAATGAAAGGATTTCTTGACAACCATTGTCACACAACGATCAAAACAGAATTATCAAGCCACATTTCTAGGTCTATATTTTCATTTTGTATTGGTGTATTGGTGTGTTGTCTATACAGTAAGATGTGGGGAAGGGTTTTCTACCACAAGTGATAATATTACACATTTTATCATTCATTGTGATGCCATTTTTAGTACACATTGATACATATTTACTAATATTAAGGAGTGCCATTTAACTAAGCCCTCTGTATATACAACAAACTAATCTACTTCATGGAGTGAGGTCTAATAATTACTAGAGATTTCAGCTGTCTCTTAATTTTTCCCCTGTTTTTGCTTCTATCCTCCATGACCAAGGAGCTTTCTAGTCCATCCATACAACTGGCCCATTCATTCATTCCCCTGGGAAATGAGAGAGAGCCCCACAGCCCTACTTTGTTCCTCATGTAGGTGAAGCAATGAAGGCAGTGCTATCATCCATTTTCATGAGTGGGATTTTGTACTTAAGTCCTGACCCCACTGCACTTGTCTAGTAGCACACTACAAGATTTAGCATTCAGAAGATCATAATGAGGGTGTGCCACCCAAGTTTGCAAAACAAATAATGTTTCTGAAGGCCCCCATGTCAGAAGCAAGTGCTCATGTGGAGTCCTTGGTCTCCATCAGGGACTCTGTTCTGGGATGTACACCCTAGATATGGTCATCCTCAACTTCCCGAGAGAGTACAGTCTGCATTGCTTTATTCACTCCTTTCCTTTCTTTTTGTCTCTCTCACTTTTAGCACCCAGAGGCTGCCAATCAAACCCAGGCCATCTGGGTTGTAGCCAGAGCTCTGTCCTACTATTTCAGTTGCTGTTACAAGCAATCCGACTTTCATCAATGTCCTCATTTGTAAACCACTTCTTTAGACAATCTTTATTTACACTTCTGAGCTTCTATAAGCAGACACAACAGAGATGTGACCTATAATATATGCATATAACATTCTATGGTCATGCTACAAAGACAGGTCTTCAGGATGATATACTGCAAAGATTCTAAACTTTGCAATGACCATAATAATAGTATAATTACTTCTATACTTTATGCCCTGCCCTATATTTAATACTGCACTCAATACTGTATTTTATACAGTTTTGTATCTGTCATGCTGTATAGTTCTTTAATGTCATGTAAATGGGTCATCACTAAGTATGCCAGTGGAACTGTTGTTGTGTCTTTCGGCTTTTCCCGGTTAGGGGTCGCCACAGCGGAACTCCGGTCTGCTAATGATTGGTAGTTGATTTTTACGTGCCGGTTTAGCAGCCCTGACACAAAACCTTCAACGAAGGTACGCCCATTCATGCATGTCTCCACGCAGAAGACGCTCTAGCTGAGAATCGAACCGGACAGCATCTTACTGTGAGGCGACAACGCTACCGCAGCACCACCACCGCGGGAACTGTACAAGCTCATAATATCTACATGTATTAATGACTTGCTAACCAGCACTATAGACTCCTTAAATCCAATATCTGAACATAAATTATTTTGTTTCATCTTAGCAGAATCTAACATTTCTAGCACCTAAGTTTTAAAGATATTCTCTTCCATTAAGCAAACTGACAGCCTTCAAAGAAAATTAGCTTCACTTATCTGGGAATTCCTTCAAAGCTTCTCACAGTGAAAAATTGCTCAGTCAGTTATGTGGACATTAGGAAGGCATACCTCCTATGTACACTTAAAACAGTGACAGCTAACCATAAAAGATCTTGGAAACAGGAAATGACATGTCTGCAGGGATGCCTAAACATTTTAAATTATGACAAGTACAATCACACACTTCATGGAGCAAAGACACCATTCTCCTGGGTGGCATATGCCACAGGGCTTGGCTAACAGATCCAGCAGTGGAGGGTTGATGGGAAGGTACAACAGTGAGAGTGGTCAAACCTCCACATTTCTGGTTAGACTGCATGGGTCTCATTGACCTAGCAAATTTCTCAGTGGAAATTCATAGCCTTGCAACAGCTAGCCAGTAAGGTCTTACTCTGACAGGTATCCAGAAAGGATCTAAATGTGTATCATATATATTGATGTCAGTGGAGAAAGTAATGTCCGGAGCAAATGTAACCCCTCCCTCCTTCCCTCTCTGGCTGTCAGGATGGCTCTGTATTGTAATGCCTTAATCTCCTTTCTACCAGGTCATTAGGAGAACACCTTAAGTGAGGCACCAGCCGAGGGGAGGATCAGTCAGCCTCTGCAGATCTAGGTAAGGAATATAAGAACAAGTACTTGCATAAGGGTAATAATTACTGTGTTTGTGTGTGTGTGTGGGGGGCAAATAAATGTTTAAATCTAAAGAATTTTCATTACTGTATAAAATAAAGACTTTTTGCCCACAATGTCCCTAAATCCTCTTGATAAAGAAAACTGAACAGAGGTAATGAAACTATTACTATGATATCTCCTGCCTGAGCTATATAAAGTATTTCTTTAACAAAGTAAAAATCTTCTGCTTTCTTCATGTAATTATTTTAATAACAGTAGTCCTGTTAAAACCATATAAGGATCCTATAAGCCATAATTCACACGGACCCATTATTAACACTGACTACACGAGATACAGTGACCTAAAGGCAAGCTGTCTGAAAAATATCTTAGTGAAGTTAGATTTACAGAGATGAAATTTCCTTGGCATGTAAGTCTGCTTTGGAGTATGTTAGCAGAAATATTGTTTTCATATGATAAAATTCTTGATTCTATTTCTTGACTCTTTTTTGATTTATTCTATTAAGGCAAGATTTATGGTACTTATCTGCACATTTTCTGTGGTTGATTGAATGGATTATAGAACATATTTTAAATCCAAAAAACACAGGCTTACATCAGAAGTTGATCTTGTTTATTAAAAACTTTTCCTTTTCTGAAATTATGTAGTTTCTGGGTTTAACTTCTGTTTTTTTTTTCTGGAGCTGCAATTAAAGAGTACTTGTTTTGTTTTTTGTTTTGTTTTTACAGGAATCCATTTCCTTCTTGATTTGCTACCAAGATGAGGAGATACTTGTTGGATGCAGCATCTTGCAGAAAATGCTGAAAAGTCTAACAGCCAGGAAAAATATTTGCAAATTGTGTAGAAATGTAGTTCCAAACTGCATGAGTCAAAAATCCAGTATTATAGCATGGTAAAATCCAGAAATTCAGTAAGACTCTCATAGCCAAAACAAATACAACTTCATAGCTCAGTAGCCATTTGGAAATCGTAAATTAATCTCTCTTGAGCAATGAAGAATCTTTTGCAGGCAGACAAACTCAAGGCAGTACTTAAAAGCTCGTCATTCTATTGCACATAAAAACACCCTTCCTAGTGTTTCATTTAGATGCTGATAAAGGCTTTGACCAAAGTGGTATAAAGGTATAATTTTCCTCACTCTTCACAGCAGTGAAATCAGTCTATATGGATTCCTCAGTTTGGATAAAAATAGTTTCATTCATTTCAACTGCTTTTCCTATTCCCAGCAGCATTAAACAGGTTTTCTCACTTTTCCTGCTTCTACACACTGTAGCGGTTGAGCCCATAGATGAGCTGCTTAGGAAGAATCACTCTATCTTCCCAACCAACTCCATCCAAGTTAAATAACTATGAACTATCCTAGTTCATAGCAAATATAATCACTTTTTAACTGAACCAGAGAAAACAATAGATGAGCTATATAAACTTTTGTAACTTTCTTAGTTACAACACTATACGACTCAAATACTTCTAAATTGCAGGTACTTCAATATACTCTTGTAAATGGACCAAGAATTATATAAAATACCTACGAGTCTCACCAGCAAACACACTACAAGTTGCTGCTAGTAATATTGACAGGATGAAGCTTTAGTGTGCCTGTCTTCTTACGTATTACATAGGTCATGCTTTTCTACTCTTGCACAAAATAACCATCCTTATGAAAATGGTAATCTTGCCCACATTATTATATTCAGTGCAAACACTGATTATGTTTCCTTACACTAAGCTAATAAGCAAATCAAATAACAATTTATATATTTTTATGATTACATTTAAAATAAAAATTATTCCGCAACTACATTTCAGATCCAAACAGTATGAAGTCTTAACGTTGCACATTTAAAATATGTAGGTTCACAAGCACTCTCAAATAGATTGCACCTTGCAGATAAAAGTAATTAATATGAAGACGATTCCTGCAAACGTGAAAGTGGTTCAGAAGAGTGAAGAGGCTTTAAACCGCATGCCCCACACCTCCATGGGGATTATAGGCTGCCCCCCCACCTCCATGTGGGTTCTAGGCTTCCCCCACACCTCCGTGGGGGTTCTAGGCCCATAATATTCCTGTTTAATTTATTCTAACTCCAGGTTATAGCACTCCCAGGAAAAAGGAATCCCCTCTTCAAAATCAGACAGTATGTTGTACCATTTCTGTTTTTACTAGAGTCATCTTCTCACAAGTGAATGCTAGACCCACACTATAATTTATTATAGGAAGCTCTAGATCCTTCTCTACTAATTTCATATCACACATACAGAGTAACACCATCAGTACCTTACCATATGCTCAACATACTGCATCAGATTTTTGCAACTTCCTTAAAACCAGGTTTAGGATGTTGGTCATTCCTCCTGTATACTGATCATTTCTCATTGCACTAGTGAATTTCACAATGGCTTTCACACTACCATGCTTAAACAAATCAATATTAGTGTCATCTCTGAGACACTTTATCATCACCATTCCATATCTTTCTACTAACTACAGCTCCCTTCCCCTCTCTCTCTTTTCTACCTCTTAGCACTCATCACTAATTCCTAACTCTCAGATTTCCTCCTTCCTCAAACTAGACTCCAGCAATGTCTCTTCTCTCTCTGACTTCTCCACCTCCCTCACTCAACTATATATTACCTCTCAACTAATTTCCTTCTTTCCTAAAACTATCAACTATTAACTCCCCCTTCTCATTAAATTCATTACCTTGAACTTTTATGTAACTGTCAAGCCTTTGTTTAAAAACGTATGTAGTATCTATTAATCTCTATGTGCAGAACAGTAACAGTCACTCAACTTGTGCAAATGATTCTCTTGCCATGTAAGCCTATAATATCAACATCAAATTGCAAATATGTTTGTGGAGCTTTTCTCCCTGTTTCTCTGCAGAAAAGGGGCTACTAGCTCAGTCCAAATATCCTGGTCAACAAATGCAAATAAATAAATAAATAAATATATATATATATATATATATATATATATATATATATATATAGACACACACACACACACACACACTCTTTTGTTTTTTTTTTTTTGTTTTGTTTTTTTGGTCAGGGTGCATGCTCCCTGCAAAAAAGCACCAACCTTTTAACTGATCTATACTAACTACATGGTTACACAAACATGAAAAAAGGAGAAATCTCCCAAAACAAACAAATCACTGCTGGTACAAACAACACATAAAAAACTCACCAGCAGCGATTTCCTATGTAAAGCAGTTCTTGGCATTTTGTGCTTCAGCTACTTATGCCTCGAGGGCTTCACACTCTGAGAATGAACTTGATCTCAGTGAAATCTAGATATATTACACACTACAGATAATTAAAACTAATTAGTACAAGTATGTCCTCAAATTTAACTCTGTATTTAAGCCTTTGGACTTTAAAGTACTGAATTTCAGTATAAAAAATATGCTCCTTAATTAAAAGTAAATCATGTTGCTGATGATGCACTCCTGCAAAATAAATATTTACTACTCATATCACCAATATTTAACACACGAAGACAACTAAACTATAGTCCAACAATAAGGTAAATGTTAACAGTAGCTAAGTAGAATTGACAACTTTATGATTACTCATTCAATTTATATTCCATACAACCTTCCTTTGTATAGAGACCTACATGTTAAAAAAGTATCCCACCCTATAGCATTTACTATCTCAGCATAAACAAACCAGATATTCCAAACTGTATGAAGCAATTCTACCGTTACTTTTCATTTTGATTGCTTCCTTATTTTACCTTGTTGTTTCTTCCATTCATAAAAAATGGTAAGAAAAATATTATATGTTTTGGGTCAGTACATTGAAATAAAAAAGGACTATAATTTTGCAAAGTTATTGCTATTCAATACAGTGATCTATACCATATAACATATTCCCTCTCAAGATTATTGATCATATGGCACCAGTGATGTTACTGAATGTTTCCATTGCATCTCCTCAAAACACTAGACCTTTGATCACAAAAGTTCAGTACAGAATCTTCATATTGTAAAAGCTTTAGGATAAATTAACTCAAAATACATGTACTTGATTTTGTTTTAATTTAGGGACATTTTATACATAACCATGTTTTACAGTGGAAAGCCGTTATTCCACGGCCCTTTTTTAAAAGTTTTCTTACTTCAAAGTTGTGGCACCATGACAGAGAGTGATCTCTGACAGTGCAAAGCCTGTTTCACTTTTTCTCCATGAAGTTGTGAGATCAACCACTGACTGCACAAAAACATACATGCGTTAGTACCATGTTTGTCTCTGACTAGAGTTAAGGTGATATGAACAAATAAAACTCAAGCTTTTATTCTTAAGCAACTGTGATATGAGCTTGGTGCAGAAGTAGGGTGTTTCTGTGCTAAACACGCAACTTTAGCCTGAGCAGCTGTCTAGTGCCAGACGATGTCCCAACAGAAGGAAATATTCACAGCTCTTACTGAAAAAAATGAGTAATAAAAAAGGAGAAGGGAAATCCTCCTGGTGGCCTAACAAATTTATTCTAGTCAGTAAAAATACCATGATTGGTCTACTTGAAAATAGGCCATGCCTTGTGAGACTAATCCATTTAACATAAGTAAACAGAAATGCATTTTAGAATTAGTTTGGATAGCATGTACAACATTATCTCCATATGTGAACTGGTACAGGGCAGATGAAGAAGGACATTTCAATGTTTATTCTGGTCAAACTGTGACTGCAAGTGCTACAGTTTGTTGGTAACAACAGCATCTTCAACAAATAAATATTGAAGTGGTCTGCTGTACTGTTTCCAGGTCAATGTCTGCAATAGAAAACAGGGTCCCACTCAAACACATGCATTCTGGTCTTCTGGCCACAGCAGAAATGCTATATCTCCATGAATGCACTGCTGGTAATATGAGGCAACACATGCACATACAGGATCCTTTTATTGGGTTGGATAGCGTTCAGCTGAATCTTAAAAGACTGAAACTGAGTGCTTGAAACTCAGTTGACTACTCCTTTGCTTGAAATTTCATTTTGCTGAATGTGGTATAGGCATAGTTCTGTGATATGCAAACATAAATATGAAGAAATATATGAAGATAAACCACAAACAATATATGAAGCGGAGCTGAAAAAGGGTTCACTTAAAATAATAAAAAATAAATTCCAAACACTACTAAAGAAGTGAACCAACACAATGCGAGGGTTAACTGCCTACAAAGACAAAACTTTATTTGTTCATAAGTACTTTCACAGTTACTAGATACTGCTTCATCACACATTCTAATTAAAATTATCCATCCATATAAAGACATTTAAAACACCATCTACCAATCAGATTGTGAATTAAATAAAGAAATGATGATGTCATCAAAACCAATTAAAATCAAACATTGTCTAAGATGTATCAACAATATTACTATAAAGCAATAAAATAGTAAAAATATATAACAGATATATAAAAAAGTATAAACCATCAAAAAGCCATACAACATCAAAATATTGAAACAAATAATTCCATCTAAAGGTAAATTAAACTTTAAGAAATAAGTAAAACAACACTCTTATCTTTTTAAGCCTCAGATAAAACAGGTTTCAAAGGTACTTTATCATTCAAGCCCTTTCCCTTACTGGCTGCCATCCTTATTATCCATCGTGTTTCAGAAATTTCACATAAATTCCTTATATCACCACCCTGTTCATTCAATTTAACAATTTCAGGTAGCATGAATTTAAAATGGTGTATGGAAACTTTTTGTAATACATGCCTCGCTAAAGCATTCGTGGTTATACCATTATTAATATTATAAACGTGTTCCCATATATGGTCTCTGGAACGCCTTTCTGTTTTACCTATATAAAAGGATAGGCATATTCCACAGTACGCCAAATATACTATATAACATGTATCACAATCTGCAAATACCTTGAAACTCATTAGTCTCCCAGTATCAGGGTATTTAAAACTACTAGTGCAATCTATGTATTACAATGATTACATTTGGAACACGGGAAGGTTCCATAGGTAGTGTTAAATCCTAAATCTCTATTAATACTCTTTGGGTAGCACAACAGTCTCTTAAGGGATTTCTTGTTCTTATAAAGAAACTTAGTTCTATTATCAGCTATGGCTTTAATCTCTGGATTTATTGATAAAATCAACCGATGTTTCCTCATAATGTCAGTCACCTGATTAACATTACTAGAAAAGTAAACAGGTACCCTAACATTCAAGATATTCCTTTGAGTGTTAACTTTCTGCCAAGGGACATTAGAAAAATAAGGCTTCCCTAGTGTTGTCCCTAAACTGGGGATATCTGCCAATACATCATCCACCTCCCTTCTCTTATATCCTTGTTTGCAAAAATTCTCCTTAAGAGACATAAGCTCTTTAAGAAAATTTTCATTACTGACATTCATCCTATATGTACACATCCCCTGACTTCTTTCAATATTCCTAAAGATATGTTTAGGGTGCATATGTTGTCAATGCAAAAAAGCATTTCTATGGCACGTCTTCCTATATTTCTCAGTGCTCAGTGTGCCGTCACAGGTCTTAATGACCTTTACATCGAGGCAGTCTATTGCTATGTCTGATTTATTCATACTAAACTTCAGAAATGGTGTAGTTGCATTTAATCCATCAAAGAATGTTGTCAACTCCATACTATTACATGTCCATATTAGCTACACCTTCTCATTGCAGATAAATCTTGTGATTAAACATAAAAATATTGTTCTCAAGAATTGTTTCTATCAATAAACACAATACACCAATAAACTGAAATCTATGGTTAGTATGTTTAAACAAATAATGTTTAATGATATTTAAACCAGTAGAATTAAGGATCACTGTAAATAAAGATTTCCCATCTAATGTGACAAGAATGTAGTCACCTGTGTGCTTAAACTGCTCCATAAAATCAAACAAATCATTCAAAAACTGTTTGGTGTCTCTCAGAATAACCTGGTTCATCTCTATCACTGGTTTAAGATGTTTTTCAACAAAAATAGACACAGGCTCGGTGCACCAATTCTCCCAGATACTATGGGTCTAAATGTTGGAAGGAGGGGATTCTTGTGGATTTTGGCAACCCTTGTATGATATTTATCATTGGCTGATCTATCATAAAATAGTTGTATAAATCATGACTAATAATCCAGCTTAACAAGCAGTCCATTAAGGTGCTATTTATTCTGTAGACTATATTGTCAAAATCAGTCTCTCTCAGTCTTTGATAGGTTCTAGATGTTTACATGGTTAATTGTTAACACAGTGATTGGTGTTACCTATACAGTAGTGTTTGTCAAACTTTTTGGCTGAGGTACTCCCCTTGAGAGTCTGACAGATCAATCTTATCATGGCATTGATGGCTACGAAATGGGGGTTGTATTATTTTAAGAATATAAGGTATATAAGCCACAAACCACTATAAAGTAAATTTGCTATTTTTTACACCTTTCAAAATATACAAATAGATGTAGTAAGAAAAACTTCCTGATCCACTATTAAAAGACTCAAAACTAAGAAATAAAAAAATAGACTTACTAAGTGAAACTAACGAAAAAACTGCTGCGGCATACTTTAAGCAACTGTGCTGAAATTTAGTGTTAAAGTTAAGTAATATCAAATGTTTGCTGAAGCATCAAGTTTGTTTCTTTTTTTTTCCCCTTTGCTTTAGTGTAACATTATTTGACAAGCCCATATTCACATATGCATGCATTTTGGTGTAATACTGAAACTGCCAGACAGGCGAGGGCCACTAAAAAAATCTGAAATGGCATGTCACAAGAGAAATAGCTCAGTCTTCTTTTGTGCCTAGAACAGAGTAGTTTCAGCTTTTTAGGAAAGGGTTATCTATCTACCTGTATTTATCAATATCCATATTGACAGGAAAATAGTCTTCAGAAGAGACTGACAGCTGTATGAAATGGTGAATTATTGGCCTCTGTAAGTCTGAGACTACAGATATATATTTTTCAGCAAGGAAAGTAGAAAGAGTTTCATGTGTCATATTGTCTTGCTTCAGTTTTATTTTTTTCCAGAGAATATTTTTTCCTTTAAATGCAGAGTCCTTATTATTCATCATGAAAACTGTTGTGGTTTTACTTTGAAGTGATATAGTCAATGCAGTTAATTTTATCAGTTATATCATTGAGGTATGTAGTGTCTTGATAAATTAGTTACCAGCACTTAAGTTGACGAATTTCTGCAGTTTATCTCAAGTTCTCTGTTTTGTGCCTTTAGATTTATGAGTAGCATGAAATACTACATTTGCAGAGCATAATTCAAACACTCTCACCAGCATCCTGCCTCCATTCGGTCAACATACTTCTGTGAAAAAAGTAAGCAGTCACACTCACTGCCCATTTTGCCACAAATCTATCAGAAACATTGAATTAAAGGCATTAGATTTCATGTAATTGACATTTCCAGTAATGTTTTAAATAGCTTTCAGTTTTACATCAATGTTTCTCAGAGCTAAATTTTCACTACAGATCACACAGTGACATATTATACAAAAAGGGAGGGCTACTACCTTGATCCTCATAATATTACCTAAAATAGGACTCTGCATAGTCATGGCACTGTCATCACAGAATCTGAATATATGTCTTCCGGTTGAACTCTTGAGCACAGAGACAGCTATCCATTTCCCCAGGTATATCAGCTGCTGTCCTCTTAGTTTTCAAATCATCAAAGGTAAGAATGTCTGAACAGAGCTCTCCATTATACATGTGTCATACAAATACTAACATGCCACAGACATCTGTGTCATCATCAAGTTATGGGTTAAAATATGGCAACTTCTAGAGTCTACAAATGAATTCACTGAAAATATTGGCTTGGCAAATTATAATTCTTGTTACATTGCCATTAGAGGATGGCACCTCTTTTAATTTTTCTGATTTTTTAGGTCAAGCTAAAGTCCTGCGCAAGTCAATAGCATACAGTTTCATCAAATATTTACTAATGGTGTAGGTCTATTCTTGACAAGCAATGTAATAGCTCACTTCTAGAAAAGGTTCAGATATTCTTTTACGACTGTGATGCCCCTGCACTGGTCCAGTAATCAAGAAGCCTCAATCCTCTCCACTGGCAACACTGAGGGACGTACACAATGGGAGGATTACAAGTACACACACACAATAAAGTACAATTTCCCTTAAGAGCACACAGAGATAAAAGTCAGTCTGGGGCTGGTTTCTACATCTTTCTCCAGATCCCCAGTAAGACCCACCATTGGCACAGCTATAGGGTTAAGATCTTAGCAGAGTGGCCAAGCTAAGACTTCCAGCATGCCCTCTGTCCAACCAGTGCTTTTTGCCCCTGCCCAAGTAGCTGAGACACACACACACACACACACACACACACACACACACACACACACACACACACTTTGAGATTTGATTGACATACAAACACACACACCTGGAAAAGGCTGGGACAGGTTTACTAGCTATGCCCCCTTCTGCCCAGACTATAAGGTAGTACCAGCTGCCACCAGCCACACTTACTTATCAGTTACTATAAGGCCCTTACAAAGGGTGCCCAATCCTACTGTGTAATGTTACTATTAACCCAAATGATAAACACAAACAAAGTGCCCAGACGAGTCCAAGGTTCCAGTAATATGTAACGCACTTTATTTAAAATGAGTAAACAAGCGTTTTCGCTCCTGTTCAAACAGAAGCTTCTTCAGCATTAAAAGAGCGCGAGCTCACATTGTTTAAAAACTATTAAGTGACGTGCTGTTGATGTCACTCTAATTAGGCAATTTAAAATGCATTTAAAACGAGATAACTCGATTTAACTTTATGTTTTTAAAATAAACGTGAAAAATGCATGAAACATATGAGTAAAAAGTAAATATATACGCCCATATACATGCAGGTAAATCAAGCAACCAAGAAAGCATATCAAACTTGCTAGAAACAATTAACCAGGTAGAAGATGTTAAAGCAACAAAAAAATATATACACGCTACCTGTCCAACCCTTTAAAGTTTATACCCTGTACGTGAAACAGAGGGATGAGTGAACCGTAGTAAAATTGACACTAGTGGCAATGCTAACCTGATTCATGAAACGTGTAGAGAGCTATGCCATACACATTAGTAGTACTTTACCCTAAGAGTAGTATTACCATTATATTTAAATGGGATACCTTTTGCAAAGGACATCTTGTCCTATGCATAAAAAGAAAATTGATACACTATTGTGGAACAGGGTGCCGCAACTATTCTAACCTAATTCAAGAAGTTCGTGAAAAAACTATGTTAAGACAACAATCACCTTAAATAACTTCTATACTTTAAAATAGAAGCGATATTGCAGTTGTCATTGAGACCCGGATAAGAGAAAGCATCTAGTTGTAGTTGCCACTCTAACTCACGGGTCTCTAAAATTAAAGATTGCGGGCCACCCCTGACATCACACTTTACATAGTCAATGCCCATAAATTTAAAGCTGTGTCCACAGTTGTTCAAAATATGTTTAGAGAGGGCATTGTCGCTCCTCTTGTTCTTAATGGCATATAAATGTTGGTAAATACGGTCCCTGAATCGCCGGTCCGTTTTACCAACATAAAATGCGTAACAACATTCACAAAAGGCCACATATACGATAGAATTAGTGTTGCAATTAATCTTGTGATTAATGGTATATTTTCTCTTGCCAATAGAAAATGAATTTCCTACTCGTAAATGTGTACACCATTTGCAACAACCACAAGTGTGTGTCCCTTTATGTCTAATCATAAGGTCAACTGAACTGTTTCTCTGTAACATATCTTTAAGGTTGTAACCTCTTTTGAATGTGAATACCGGGGTTGTGCCCAACCTTTCATGTAACCCAGCATTAGTAATAAAGTACCAATTCTTGCGAATGATTGAGCACAAAAACCCTGAATGTAAGTTAAACGGAGAGATAAAGCCAATAGAGAAGTTTGACTTAGTGCAGGTGTTGAGAACATCCACCTTATTGTCAGCAATCATAGTCAAACTCCCTGAAAGGCCCGGTGAAAATGCACAATTTTCAACCAAGTCATCCTGCTCTTTAGGTAATAGCAGTGGCAAGTAAGTTCCGTTCAACCGTTTAGTTGACACTTCACCTATTAGGTCAAAAATAAGATCTTCAGGGTACCCACGATTTAGAAACATATCAGTCACCAGTGAACATTCTTTATCAAAAGCATCATCTGTACTGCACATACGGGCAGCCCTGACCAGTTGGCCTTTGACAATGGACCGCTTCTGCCTCCAAGGGTGGCAACTTGTAAAATGCAAAAAAGAATTGCAATAAGTTGCCTTCCTATAAATGGATGAGCAAAATCTATTATTATTATTGTCTTTAACCAACTGGACATCCAGGTAGTCAATCTCAGAGGACGAGAAGTGATGAGTGAATTTCAAAAAGTCTGTTGAAGAGTTCATGTGTGCTAACAGGTTTAAGGCATCAGCCTCACTCCCTTTGAATAGCACAAACACATCATCAAGGAAGCGAGTATAGATCTTAGAACACTCCACAAACATTGGGTGGTTGAACAGGAACTTGTTCTCCCAATAGGCAACAAACATGTTGGCAACACTGCTGCCACATGGGGAACCCATTGCTATGCCTTTCTTTTGGAGGTAGTAGTGGCCATCAAACATGAAGAAGTTGGAGGATAATACTATTTCAAGTAGTACTGTGGCCAAGTAGATGTCATTGTTGGATGCTCCGCATTCCCGGAGCATAAGTTCAATCCATTCGACAGCCTCCTCATGTGGTATTGATGTGTAAAGATCAACCACATCGATGGTCAAAAAGTTGAGGCTGCTGTCGAAATCGGTTTCATTAATCAAACTCAGGAAGGACCATGAGTCCTTACAAATTTGGGGGATAGTTTTCAAGTGTTTACTGATAATACTGTCGATGAGACGAGCACAGGGGTGTGTGATGGAACATCTACCATCCACTAAAGCACGCATAGGTGGATCAGTGAGGCTTTTGTGAATTTTAGGGATCCCAAACATAACAGGAACCCTGGGGTAGGAAATGTCAATGAAGTTGTAAATGTCAATGTTAATCCTACCCTCAAGGTAAAGGTCCCTAAAATAGCCTTTGATTCTATTGTAGGTGCCCGTTAATTCATTTAACGAGGAACTTTCATAGGCTGGTGAGTCTAATACCTGTAACATTCGGGTAGAATATTCCACTTTATCAAAAATAACTAAGCCCCCACCCTTATCTGGTTTGATCACTCTCACAGCTGAACTACAGATTTTGTTCAAGGCCATAAGCTGGTCAGAGGAAATGTTCCTACTACCCCCATCATCTCTCCCTGTTGTGTGTAACTGCCTAAAATCCAATTCACATGCTTTCTCAAAGGTGAATAAGCTAGGGTGTAAGGGAGGATTGAAAGAGCTAGTTAACTTCAAGCTAGGTGCATCACCAGGTAAGTCATTGTTAAAAAAGACATTCAAGTTGAGCTTGCGCACATAAAGTTTTAAGTCCATCAGCGTTTTGGCTAGCCTGAATTTATAATCAGGTACAAAATTCAGGCCTTTAGCCAGTAGTTCAATTAATTCTTCGTCAACAGTGACGTCAGAAAAATTGTAAATGAAAAAATCCCCTTTTATATTAGACAACACTGACGGAGTTCGCACAACTTCAGTTGTTTCACCCGGTGAGGAAGTAACAGGTTCAATCAGAGGTTGAATTAATTCCAGTTCTTGTTCCTCTGAAAGCGATTGCTGCTCTTCCCTAAAAAAGGCTTTTGATAGTTGTTGTTATTTTTCTTGTTAAATGATTTTATCCTGTTACTTCTCCTAGGGCCTTGCACACCCGCCTGTGCACCACCATCACTTCCCAAACCTACATCAGTGGGAGGTTGTACAACCTCATCCCCATTAGAATTTTCCAACATGTGTGCATCACTCTCCGCATAGTTGCCCAATCTATTAGACTTTTTGGACAGGTTTAAATAAGCAGAGTTAGTCTGATAAGCCTGTCTGTCTCTCGAAAGCTTTTTAAACTTGTTAGCTTTCAGTTTAACTAGCATTGCATCAATGCTAGTAAAAGTCCGATTATAGTCATACTTGTATCTAAAAAAATTTACATCGGCTTTAATACTATTGTCAAGTTTTGAAGCCTCATCAAGTAAAACAGTAATGTGTTTAACATAGTTCTTAATCATTAACTCTAAAAGTTCAGCCCCTTGTTTATTAAACAGGGCCTCAAGTTCTGAGAGAAATGAAGTGTCAGTAAATAATCCTGTAGGAGTGAATGAACTACGAATTCCCTTAGGTATGACCCCTTCCTTTAAACACTGCTGGAAGTAAGAGACTTCCAGTTGAAGTTTCTTAATTTTCAGTAATGTACAATCCAGTACTTTCAAGTTAGCTGAAATACTGTCAGAGGTGTTACCTTGGCTGGGAGAATCCGTCACCGGTGAGCCCGAACCTGTGGAGCTGCCAAAAGAAAAGGCAGCCGAGTTTTTCGCCCATTCGGACATGGAGGGCATCCCAATAAGTGCGTCGACCTCTCCAGCCCCTTCTTGAATGCCAGAATGCAGGCCGGTGTTAATTTGAAAAGCAGATTTAACACCGCCGTTCCTATTATTACTGTTGTTGCCAGTGTTAGAGGAATGAAAACCCGGACCGTTACTAAACGGCTTGGCCGCAGATGAAGTTCCTGCCCCAAATAAAGCAGGCGATCCAGTCAACAACGTGCGTGGTACTTGGCCAGCTGGAATATCCACGTTGCTGGCTCCCGACAGGAACCGGCTACCATCCAACGAACTTGAACCGTTAGTCCGCCCTTGACTGGCACTGATTCTCTCAATGTGGTCCAATCGGGAGTTAATAGTGTCTAGCCGTTGAGAAAGCGCTGCCATAAGCGCTTGGATATTTGCTTGATCATGAGAATTATCTGCACTGTTAGTGCCGAAGATATTGGGTGAACCCGGGCTCGACGGTGCACCAGAAGCCATACTACACAACTGAAAAAAGCACCAAAACTATAAACACAAACAAAGTGCCCAGACAAGTCCAAGGTTCCAGTAATATGTAACGCACTTTATTTAAAATGAGTAAACAAGCGTTTTCGCTCCTGTTCAAACAGAAGCTTCTTCAGCATTAAAAGAGCGCGAGCTCACATTGTTTAAAAACTATTAAGTGACGTGCTGTTGATGTCACTCTAATTAGGCAATTTAAAATGCATTTAAAACGAGATAACTCGATTTAACTTTATGTTTTTAAAATAAACGTGAAAAATGCATGAAACATATGAGTAAAAAGTAAATATATATGCCCATATACATGCAGGTAGATCAAGCAACCAAGAAAACATATCAAACTTGCTAGAAACAATTAACCAGGTAGAAGATGTTGAAGCAACAAAAAAAAATATATACACGCTACCTGTCCAAACCTTTAAAGTTTATACCCTGTACGTGAAACAGAGGGATGAGTGAACCGTAGTAAAATTGACACTAGTGGCAATGCTAACCTAATTCATGAAACGTGTAGAGAGCTATGCCATACACATTAGTAGTACTTTACCCTAAGAGTAGTATTACCATTATATTTAAATGGGATACCTTTTGCAAAGGACTTCTTGTCCTATGCATAAAAAGAAATTAACCCAAATGATAGTTTTGACCAAGCAAGGCTACTGGAGTGGCCTGCACAGTGTCACTAAATACATATGCAAGTACTTTAAGAGCTTAAATATGTCTCACAAATATCAGCCACAAAGATAGGTTTAAATATATTTAATAATAAATACTAAAAGAACAAGACAATACTCAGGAAAACAAGCACAGTTATTTCAGAGTTCAAAATCACAGGAACTATTTTAAAACAACATTGCAGGACAGTCTCAAATAAATACAGAAAACATTTAAATTAAATTTACTCTACACCTATCTATAGCTAAAAGAAATATTATGCCCTAAGTCTTACTTACAGACAATACGTAGGCAGAAGTGCTGAGTGGATGTTTCTAGGTCCAAGACAAGATACAAAATGCCCCGTCTCTCTGACAGAATCCCCAAATTAATATCAAACATTACTACTGGGTTAGCCTGGATGACATCACTTCAGTTCTCAGGCTAAACCAGAAACTAATAGAATTTTAACATCTCTCTCTCTCAGAAATACATACCTCTCAGATCTTTGCTCAGAACTGTGTAGCTGCTAGGAAGTCATAAATCAATAAAACATTTTACATTTTAAACCTAGTAATTACTTTTCTTTTCAGACAATGGAATCATTTCTAAATCTAGACATTATGTCTGCTTGCTGCATTGAAACTAACTTTTTATAGCAAATCATAAAGCACTTAATTTCAACGTATATTCTTGAAGTTTTGTAAGTTAATCTTCTGGTGTCTGGCTGGTGTGTGATTCTCAAACAATCTGGAAATATATCACTGACTGATAAGTATATTTCTTGGCATTTTAACCTTTCAGAGTTCTGCATTGTCTTAATTTTGCCTGACTGAATTGTTTTATATATTTTCTGGCATTGTTTTCTGTTTCTCATCTGTCCTGAAACTGTTCCGCCCCCCACCCTATTCTTGTGGTGTTGTTATAGTTGATGGCTTTGCAGTTGCCTGCCCCTACTGTAAATTTGATCTGGGATACCCCTCCCAGTCTGGTGTTCACTCTACGTAATACAGAGAGAACATGTGAGAAGGCCAACCCACTTAGGTTCTTAACCTTGATTTTTTCTTCTGCTCCTTCTTCCTCTCTCCTCGCACTTTACTTAAAAAAAATTGCACTTTATTTTGTTTTTGCATCTTCTTAAAAGTGCTCAACTGTATTTATTCTGCTCCATTTATTACTGCTTGGTAGCAGCCTGCTTAAATTGTAACTGTTATTCTAAGCCTTTTGGTTTAAGCACTTGGGCTCCAGACCAGTTGTTTTACATTAAGAGGGTTTGTGGTCTGCACTGTTGTGGCAGGACAAGTAGATTATATCCTTCTAAGTTGGGAATTGCTGATTGAAGGCTCAGTGTCTGTTGTTCTAAAAAAGTGTATTAGTTCAGGTTAAAGCACTTGGGCTTCAGGCCAGTTATTTTTCATTAAGAAGGTTTGTGGTCTGCACTCTTGTGAGAGGAGAGGCTAGATTCTGCCCTTCTGAGCTGGGAATTTCTGGTTAAAGGCTTATTGTGCCTGTTTATTTGAACTGTTTCTTTCTGAAATTGGTGCGCCTTGTTTGCTGTAGCATAGACTAGATTCAGACATCCTGAATCTAGCTTTGTTTGTATAACTTGAGCACTAATCCAGGCCATCTTTTTTGGAGAAGGTTCCCCTGCACCCTAGTGGCAGGAGTGTACAGTTACAGCTTGTCTGATTGAAGACTGCTGGGACAGGGCTCAGTTTTGAGCTTTTTTACTGTTTAATTGGGTAATTTGTTTAAATCAGTTTGCTTGTTTTCTATTGTTATATAAAAATTGCATTTTATTCATCTGCTTTTACTGTATTTGTGTTTATTCCTACTTTATTTTGCTTTTGCTGCTTGTTCTTAAAAGTACTTAATTGCAATTATTCTGCTGCATTTATTACTGCTGGTTAGTAGCCTGATTAAATTATAACTTTTATTCTAAGCCTTTGGTTGAAGCACTTGTGCTTCTGACCAGTTGTTTTACATTAAGAAGGTTTGTGGTCTGCACTGTTGTAGCAGGACAGATAGTTTACATCATTCTAAGTTGGGAGTTGCTCATTGAAGGCTTAGTGTCTGTTATTCTTAAATTATATTAGTTCTGGTTTAAGCACTTGGGCCAGTTATTTTATATTAAGAAGGTGTGATCTGCACTCTTGTGGGAGGAGAGGGTAGATTCTGCCCTTTTGAGCTGGGGGTTTCTGGTTAAAGGCTTATTGTGCCAGCTTGTATGAACTGTTTCCTTCTGAAATTGGTAACGCCTTGTTTGCTGTAGCATAGACTAAATTCAGATATGCTGAATCTAACTTCGGTTGTAAAACTTGAGCAATAATCCAGACCATCATTTTTTGGAGAAGGTACCCCTGCACCCTAGTGGCAGGAGTGTGCAGTTAGAACTTGCCTGATTGAAGACTGCTGGAACGGGGCTCAGTTTTTAGCTTTTTATTGGTTAATTTGTTTAAATCAGTTTGCTCATTTGCTACTGTTATATATAAAAAAATACACTTTATGTATTGCCGCTTAGCTAGAGTTAAACTATTCTGGCGACATAAAGTCTGCTCTTTAAATTTTCCCTTAAAACTAGCCAGTTTTTTAGTTTTAGCACTCAAATCTGTTTCTTTGAGCTTAGCACTTGTTCAGAACTCATTGTGCGCACTAAATAAGCTACAAATTACTACAGCACTCAACTTTCCTCACTTGTCGAGAGGAAACAGTTTTTAGTACTTAATAAATAAGCACGTATCCAGGCATGTCTAAGGGTAAGCTCCTGGTGTTTTCTCCTGTCTACCTGCTGAATCTGAGCATCTTGGGGCAAAGCAGCAATTGCCTCATGTAAATAGGCAACCCTCTCCTCCTACTACCCAACACTACAGCCTGTGAGAGATGCACTTATATAGCCAAATTGGAAGCAAAGCTCTCTTCATCCAAGACTGGACTAGACAGTCAAGAGGAGAAGGTAAACACTTGCACCACACCACACTCATCACATAGTCCCTCAAAACCTACACCACCAAAACAGACACATAGAAACACAAAACACACACCTACATTCGCGGAGGCTCTCAATAAAAATCTGCTCATGCAACAGAGACCTCCAAAGCAAAAACACAAGCAGCCTCCACCCCCAACACAACCCAAATGACACATAGCCCACAAACTCAGTGTGCCACTCAACCACAGCTCATAAAGCATAACAACGTACCCAACACTCTAGTCATAGGTGACTCTATAGTCAGGCACACTAATGTTCCACTCACCAGGCTAAACAAGGAGAAAATAGCCGAGCTGGGTCCTGCGCCCACTGCCGTCTCAAATGGAATAAACACAAAGTCACAAAGCTGTTCAGCACAATCGGGCGTAGTTTAATCCAATGGTAAAATAACAGCATAGAAGCTATAAACACAACCAACTTAGCGCTTTCTCCCTACTTATAAGGGCATCATCAGAGTTGTGTAAAAAACGCGATAAAAGTTTAAATAACATAACTTAAAACACACCCTCCTAAATGCGCCAATCAAAATCCTACATTTCAAATATTTAAAGTTCCAATGTACATTATTATAAAAAATACTTGTAATTAAAGGTACATTCTATCAATACTATATTACTCAAAAGTTATACTATACAAATAAAAATAATAACACACAAAATCTAGGTAAAAAACAATTGTATATCACTGTAGTGTAAACATAGTATGAATAATGTAAGTACAAACCAAACAGCCTGTATTGTAACACCCAACCCTAAACAATAGTACATATACTTGTACCACAGGGCAAATATCTATAAATTCTTGTTCATATTAACAATGCCCTGTATTTCAATAAACTGGACAGTGATACATGTTCATAATACCTGGTGGTCTAGAGGCATTAAGCCTAAGCTGCCAGATACACTCCTTTACCTCTAGTAAAATGTTCTCATCACCCCCATTATCTCTATATGGAATCCTATCAATAATGAAAAACAAAAATCTCTTAAAATCCTTACATCTTGTACTATGTGTGTATAGTGCACTCGTGGTTTTCTTATTTTTGATGTCCCTAACGTGCTCCAAGATTCTCAGTCTCAATTTTCTAATGGTTTTACCCACGTAGAAAGTATTACAGGACAAACAGGTGGCCAGGTACACCACCATCTTGGTATTACAATTAACATGACCTGGACTAGCTATCGTTTTGTTATAATTGTGTACTGTGACGTAAGGTCCATTATTGATGTACTTACAAGTACTACAAAACCCAACTGTCTCAGTTTGATAAAGTGTTACGGCGTTTCAAGTCACTCCAAATGGACAATGTGTTCTTAGAGAGGTCCATTGAACTAAAACAGATACCTAAGGGCCTACGGGTCTTCCGACTACCTATGGGATTTGAACTGGAGACAGAGTGTTTTGATGATCTTCTTACCTTATTCGACAACACAGGTATTGAGCTTATGAAACTAATAATTCGTAACAACAATGATAAGTTAACTAAATGTAAAAACGAATTGTCACTGTTAAATAGCAATATTACCAGAGATCTCCTGTTTGAATTTAATAAACAGAAATACGAGCATATTTTGAGTGAAACTGAAAAGTTTGTCAACAAGGGGCTGGATGTGAAACTAAATAAACTTAACAGGGACAAGAGTGACTATGTAGAGAAAAAAGCTTATGCCCATTTTAAATCTTATAAAATGTTGTATGAAAGGTCCAATGTTTCAACAAGGTTTAGTTCTATTCATTCAGTGAACAGTTGTGATGATCATGTTGACGTTGACATGATTGTAACAGAGGAACAAGATGTTTTTTTAGAACCTCAACCAGTGAGGCGTTCCGAACGGATTCGGGAACGTCAATTTGTGAACAGGGAAGTTTACCCCAGCAGGGGCAGAACTTCCAATTGGTCCAACAGGCCAAATGGACAGAATTGGGACAGACAACACAAATGAATGGACTGAACGATTTTGTTGACGTAAATTGTGATTTAACACAGCCGGATAACAATATTTTTTTGAGCCACTTTACACATTATGATTATGCTGTTGAGCACATAGTGGACATAGTAGAGGTTTCCACCTCCAGAGAACCTTGTTTTGACAACATTGATTTAGAATTGAATGCAGTAGTGTCTAGTTGTGAAAACACAAGCCAAGAACATGTGTTACAATGTAATGTTATCAAAAAGGGTAATTTTTGTATTTACAACTTTAGTGACAAGACTTTTAATGATGATTTTACTAATTTGTTCGCTAAAGGGTTCTCTTTTGTTCCTTGTTTTAAACATGATTTAGCTAAAATTTTGATTTCACTGAAATTATATGTAAGAGAATTAAATTTGAAAATGTATTTTGCTAAGCAGGACTGTTTAACTTTGTATTACACCCCCAAATTCAAAAGGAAAAGTACATTTATTCCCCCATCTAATGTTAATATTCACATTTTTGAACAAATATGTGAAACATTTTTGAGAAGACATTTTAAGTCTAACTACAAGTACAAAGACAACCTTACACAGGGTGAAAGGTTTTGTTTACAGGAACTTACTTCCACTAATGTGTATAGAGTTATGAAGCCAGACAAGGGAGGGGGGGTAGTGATCATGAACACCACTGATTACAGTAGTAGTATGTTGGAATTGCTCAATGATACATCTACATATCTTAGAGTTTCCAAGTATGATGTGTATAAAGCATACACAAAAATAGATTGGCAGATTTATGAATGGTACTTGGAGGGTATTCTAGACAAAGATGAATATGATTTCCTTGTGGTGAATTCCCCGGTTATTCCATCCATATTTGGCATACCAAAAATACATAAATCTGTGACAAACCCCCCCTTCCGTCCGATAGTTTCAGCTAAAAGATCCAAGACAGAGACACTGGCAGCATATATTGACTTTCATTGTAAAAACATATATGAAAGAGCTGCTCAAGTGTTAAAGGATTCTTGGCACTGTTTGGACATTATTAGAAACTCTACATGGGATGAAAACTATATTTTTCTAACCATTGATGTAGTCAATCTATTTACTGTCATCCCCAATGACTTAGGGTTGCAAATGTTCAGAAACAGTTTGTATAAACTATCTACACATCACATAGTGAAACAAAATTTATTAGTAGATCTTCTTGAATTGGTTTTGAACAACAACTTTGTCAGTTTTGAAGGGGACTACTTTAAACAAAACACAGGTGTGGCAATGGGGGCGAAATGTGCCCCATTATATGCCAACCTTGTTTTAATAGACTGGGAAAATGAACATATGATGTCATCCAGATTTTACAAAGATATAGCGTTATATGTACGCTTTTTGGATGACATTTTAATATTTTGGTAAGGCAAAGAAGATGATATTGCCTATTTTGTGGAATCTTTAAACAAAAGCACATCATTCCTTAAGTTTACGCATAATGTGCAGCATGATAAATGTGAATTTCTTGACATTATGTTATTTAAGGACAAGGTAAACAATACCCTTATTTCCAGCATTTTTCGTAAAAAAACATACTCAAATTCCTTTCTTCACTTTGACAGTTGTCATCCCTACTTTCAAAAAAAGAACATCATTAAAGGACAGATGGTAAGATTATCCAGGTTAATTAGTGACAATATTATATATGAGAGTGAAATAAATAAATTGATTGACATGTTTCAGGAAAGAGGTTACCCTCATGACATCTTGGTTAGAATTAAGGATGAGATTGCAGTCAAGAGACATACGATATATAAACCAATATTGACAGCAGGGTTGATTGTTGAGAATAAGAACGAGGCACTCAACAGGCCTGGTCATTCTATGATTCTGCCATTCAATGAGGACAGTCACAATATTAAGCATATTGTTCAGGATATTTGGATAGGGTCCCTTCCAATGGATATTACCAACATACTTGGAGTCTTACCTTCATTTACATTTAGTAGGGGTAGGAATTTAAAACAACTTATGGAAAGTGTTAATTTCCAACATTCATACAAACATTGTATGATGAACAAATGTGGGTTTTGTAGTACTTGTAAGTACATCAATAATGGACCTTACGTCACAGTACACAATTATAACAAAACGATAGCTAGTCCAGGTCATGTTAATTGTAATACCAAGATGGTGGTGTACCTGGCCACCTGTTTGTCCTGTAATACTTTCTACGTGGGTAAAACCATTAGAAAATTGAGACTGAGAATCTTGGAGCACGTTAGGGACATCAAAAATAAGAAAACCACGAGTGCACTATACACACATAGTACAAGATGTAAGGATTTTAAGAGATTTTTGTTTTTCATTATTGATAGGATTCCATATAGAGATAATGGGGGTGATGAGAACATCTTACTAGAGGTAAAGGAGTGTATCTGGCAGCTTAGGCTTAATGCCTCTAGACCACCAGGTATTAATGAACATGTATCACTGTCCAGTTTATTGAAATACAGGGCATTGTTAATATGAACAAGAATTTATAGATATTTTCCCTGTGGTACAAGTATATGTACTATTGTTTAGGGGTGGGTGTTACAATACAGGCTGTTTGGTTTGTACTTACATTATTCATACTATGTTTACACTACAGTGATATACAATTGTTTTTTACCTAGATTTTGTGTGTTATTATTTTTATTTGTATAGTATAACTTTTGAGTAATATAGTATTGATAGAATGTACCTTTAATTACAAGTATTTTTTATAATAATGTACATTGGAACTTTAAATATTTGAAATGTAGGATTTTGATTGGCGCATTTAGGAGGGTGTGTTTTAAGTTATGTTATTTAAACTTTTATCGCGTTTTTTACACAACTCTGATGATGCCCTTATAAGTAGGGAGAAAGCGCTAAGTTGGTTGTGTTTATAGCTTCTATGCTGTTATTTTACCATTGGATTAAACTACGCCCGATTGTGCTGAACAGCTTTGTGACTTTGTGTTTATTCCATTTGAGACGGCAGTGGGCGCAGGACCCAGCTCGGCTATTTTTTCAAGACCGTTTTTGAGTGGTTGTGAGCTGTAAACAAGGAGAAAGTTACTGTCAGCTGCCTGTCGGGTGCCAGGATCCACCACATAACACACGCACTCAGGTCACTCCACAACAAGTACAAATATGACTCTGTCATTGTCCATGTTGGTGTGAATGACCTGAGACGTACCTCCCTGGACTACATGAAAAGAGACATGGAGGAGCTCTCCGATGTTGTAGCCCAGGTAGGTATGACCCTAGCCCTGAGTAGCATCCTGCCATCACCCAGAATGATACCACAGTACAAGGACAAAATGACTGACTTCAACAATTAGCTAAGCATCTGGTGTCATTCTAAGGGGATCCAGTATCTGTTTGCCTGGGATGACATGATCAACAGACCTCGATGCTTCTCCAGAGATGGCCTGAACCTGTCACTCTTGGGATTACAGATACTGACTAAGGCTCTTGCCACCCCTATAGTGCCTTTTTTAGACAAGGTTCAAATGACAAATTCACCACTGTAACAGGTACAAGCAAGCAAAATCTGAGGATAATGCTACTCAATGCTAGAAGTCTAAACCTCAAAATGCATTCATTCGAGGAACTCCTTAAAATGGAGAACATCGACATCTGTGCAGTGACAGAGACCTGGTTTAAGGCTCCAGAGAGCACCCCTGCATTACCAGGCTATAATTCATACCACACCTTTTGGCCACCTAACCTGGACCGAAATACTAAAGGCAGAGGCATGTCCATATTCATTAAGGATATCCACACCTCCAGGTTAGTTGCTCAGCATAAGTCATCAGAGATTATCCAAGTGCAACTAACTCTGGGCAGGACCGTAATCCAAATGCTCCAGGATTCCCACTCCTCATTTCTTGAAACACTGGAAAATATTAAGGTACAACCCAACACCCTCATAATGGGCAATTTCAACTGCCCCACCATTAACTGAGAAAACTGCTCATGTACCAACTCTTTTGCTTAACGTTTTCTGGAATTCATAAATTCCAATGCTTTGGATCAACTTATCAACACCCCCACCAAGGGCAGCAATATCCTAGACCTGGTCATTACCAACATGAGCGACTGGTGTTCCACACCAGAGGTCAATTCCTCATTGGTCAGATCCGAACACAAGGTAATCACCCTAGACATCCACATCCCGCCCCCACCCCCCATTAGGGAAACCACTGTAAAAAAGTTCTCCAAAGCCAACTTCACGCTTCTTAAGACAGAAGTGGCAAACTTCATGACACCCATGCAGACGGACAACAGAGGTATGACTGCTGAATCCTACACAAATGCACTTTATAAGCACTTACACGAGTGCATGGAACGTGCTAACCCTAACAGAACCAAGATGCTATCCTCCAAAAAAAGGAAGGCAATCTTGTGGTCCCCTGCCATAAAGAAACTCTAAAACAGAAGAAAGAAACTGTTGCAAAAAACTGTAAAATCCCATGATTGGAGGAACTCCCTGGTCAGCCTCAGTAAGAAGCTGAGATCTCTCATAAAATCCTCCAAAGCTAGTTATGAAAACAAAATTGACACTGATTCTAAAGACAACCACAAAGCATTCTATAGCTATGTCAGGAATCTCAGTGACAACACTCAGATCTGCTTTGAGTTACAGCACAATGGCACTAAATATACAGAACCAACTGATATTGCCAACATCCTGGCAGATAAGTTCAGTGCTAACTTTACCCCTCTCTCACCCCCTAAAGGGCCCATCTCTATACCGGAAGAATGCAAGGTACCTGTAATCATGACTGCACAGGTAAAAATCACACTTTCCAAAGCCAAGAACACAGCATCCATGGGACCTGACAACATCCCAGGCTGCGTTCTACATGAACTACAGAATGAACTGGCACTCCACCTAAGCACCATGTACAATCATAGCCTCACCTCAGGCTTTGTGCCCACTGAATGGTGCACAGCGACAGTTATCCCACTCCACAAAGGGGGAGCCACCACGGACCCTGGGAACTACCGCCCCATTAGCCTAACAAGCATGGTCTGCAAGGCCATGGAACATATTATCATGGAACTTATAAACAAAGACATTGGTAATCTCCAAACTCTGGACCCCACATAGGTTTCAGGTCTGTAAAAGGCAGATCCTGTCTCATAAACCTGATAGACTTCTTTGAAGCAGTCACCAAAGCCGTAGACGAGGGTAAGGTGGTTCACACAGCCTATCTAGATCTCACCAAGGCTTTTGACACTATCCTCCACTCTGGAATTATAGATAAACTCACTAAACTAGGTATAAATCTCTATGTCACAAGATGGCTTGCCAACTGGCTCACTGACAGAACCTACACTGTGAAAGTAGCAGACTCCAAATCTGACTTCAGACCAGTGACAAGTGGAGTACCACAGGGTTCAGTCCTGGGTCCTCTCCTATTTGGTATCTACATTTCTGAAGTACAGGGTAACACAGAAGGTCTTTGGCTAACAAAGTTTGCAGATGACTGCAAACTAGGAGCCATAATCGAAACTCCTAATGATGTGCACATCCTACAAAAGGGCCTCACTGAGACAGATGCCTGGTGTCAAAACCATGGCCTCAAGCTCAATGCCAAAAAGTGTATTGTCATCCCCTTTGGTAAAAACTCTGTACCCATGAGCTACCACATAGGTGGCAGTCTACTTAACACCAAAAGTGTGATAAGAGACCTTGGGACATAGGTGGACAGTATTCTCTCTTTTGAAAATCACATCGCCACAGTAGTCAGGAAATCCTTCTACATAGCACACCTCATCACAAAAGGTTTCTCATCCAGGAAAAAAGAGGTCATTGTTCCCCTCTACTCGTCACTCATTAGACTCATTATACAGTAAAATGCCCCTTTTGGTATGTACCTCACAAGACATCTAAAACAACTGGAAAGGCCGCAGAAATACCTCACAAAGAGGATTACCGGCCTCAAACCGATGCCCTACGCTGACCATTTAAAAAAACTCCAGCTCTACTCCATCGCATATCACCTACTCAGAGGCGATCTCTGCCTAACATACAAAGCTATGTCAAACCCAGAGCTGTTGGACATGCTCCACTTAAAGAAATCCCAATCCCTACGAGCTACACGCTCTAGGGACCTAAACGTTGTCACCACAATAAACAGAACATGCTGGAGGGATAGATTTCTGTCCCAGAGACTTTCCATACTCTGGAACAAACTACCTATCTATATCAAACAAAGCTCCTCATTAGCACTATTCAAGAAAAATCTTGATGATTGGATGGGAAATAGGAAATTCACCCCGGGGATCACCTCTGGGGCTCTGCTCGACAGGGGCACAGGAAAATAATTTTCTTGGGTGGCGAAAGCCAGGGTACCTTTTTGGCTAGGCTTATACAGGCCCTAGGGCCAATAGCCTAGTACCTACCTATGAACCTATGAACCTATATTTCAACAGGGTATGCTGTGGTTACATTTGTGAATCTCGGTACATAACATACAGTTCTGTAGAAATCATATCAATATTGACAAATTACATAGAATTATTTACAAAATTCCAGATAGCTGGGCTGGCAGCATCACAACCATTCACAAAATAGATTTCATGGCTGAAGTTTGTTTTATGAAACAACTATTTTTTCTCTTTGAAATAAACTATGGAAATAACATTCAGGCCTTGATGATTTCTTTCATACTGTCTCATCTTCACCAACTTGCTAATCTGTGCTAATCCTAACATTGATCATAGCTAGACAAATGCTGACATTTTATCTTGTTGTTTCTGTAATTAAATGTACACTGGTCTTTTAACATTGCCCCCTAGAAGTTTATTGTTTGCTAAAATCAGTCAAAACCTATTAACATTCTGTATGATCTTAAAATTAGTGGTTAATCTGCTTTTTAGCTTTAACATGAATTTCACTGCTATACCGTCTTGACAGAAAATTATTTTCCAAACTAATAGCTTGTTCATGAACATTGTTATTATCACTGTAAAATTTACAAATATGTAAAAATTTTGAATATGGGATGTTATCACTAACAAACCTAGGATGACTATTGGCTGTTAAATGAGAGTTTCTAGAAAAGGACTTTCAAAACTAACAAGTATGTACTGATGAGTCCAATAATTCTGCCTCTGTGACATCTAGAAAATCCATGGTAAACTGACTGTAACTGTGCATTTAATTTATTTATTTATTTTTATTTTATTTTACATTTGTTGACCAGGCTAGTCTAACTGGATGCATGCTCATTTTCAGCAGAGGCCCGGGGAGTTAAGTTCCAGTTGAAAAGATTAACAAAAAGATAAACATAAAATGGTGAACATAAAAATGCATGTACAAAAAAGTAATAGCAGATTATTACATAACATTTCAGTCATTAAATACAAAAAAATTATTACAGAACATTATATAAATTTGCTAGAAACTCTATTCTCAAGGAAGAAAATATATATATATATATTTTTGATGGAGTAAGGAACAGGTATGGATTACTCCTTGAAAGTAAAAGTAATGGGTGAGAAATACTGGGTCAGCAGTGCTGATGACAGCAATGACATTTATGATTAGTCTGGGTTTGTACAGGGGCATAACCAGTATGTTTTAAGGTAAAGTTTCAATTTTTGTTTAGTGTTAAAGAGGACAGTGATGTCAGTTCATTTGGAAGTTGGTTCCAGTATTTTCCAACAGCATTAGAGAACAGAGAGTCACCAGAGATATTGTTGGATATGCTTGTGGATACTAGTAATTTCTTGGATGAGCGTAAGGTATTAAGGGGTGAAAAGGTTTGATAGTATTGGAGTTTTAGTTGGTTGGAAGAGGTTTTTATGGGCAATGGTAAGTTGGTTATAATGGAGTTGGTTTTGTAGCTCAAGCCAGCCTAGTTGCTTCAGATTATGACAGTGGTGGGTCCTGAAAGAGGAGGCTGTGGGAAATCTAGCTATGTTATTATAAGAGTGTGACAGTTTGTTGAGGTTGTTTTAGTCAGATTTGTATATATGGATGAAGCATAGAGGAGTGTGGAGATTAAATGGGTATGGGCAATAGAAGTTCTAGCTTGTGGAGTAAGGAATGGCTTTATCCTATATAGGGAGCCCAGTTTCCTGTTTACAGTTTTTATAGTATTGTTAATGTGAGTTTCATAGGTAAGGTTGTTATCTACTGTTATACCTAGAAGTTTAGTGCTTAGGTCTGGAGATATAATGGTACTGTTATTGGATAGGACTGAGAAGTTAATTGGGCTGGACTTGCGGGTGGGTGTGAAGTGCAATAGTTTTGTTTTTTTAGGGTTCAGGAGGAGGCATCATTGTAAAAACCAGTTTTCTACTATAGTAAACATTTTCTGGGTTAAGGAATGTAGTTCAGATGAAGATTTAGCTGAGCAGATGATTGTAGAATCATCTGCATATTGAATACAGGTAGCATGAGTAATTGATAGGTGAAGGTCATTTATATAAAGTGAGAATAGGAGGGGACCAAGAATTGAGCCCTGAGGGATACCTAGTGAAACGGGGAGATGTGAAGATAGGTTATTGTCCCAAAGCACAGCTTGTTGTCTGTTATTAAGGTACGATTGGAACCATTGAATAACCAGTGAATTTAGGGAAAGAGATCTTAATACATTTATAAGTAAATGGTGGTTGACCATATCAAAAGCTTTGGAAAGGTCAATAAAGAGTGCTGAGGAGAGGATGTTGTTATTTTTGTTATGACTGATACTATCAGAGAAGGATAGAAGAGCAGTGGTCGTACTATGAAATGGTCTGAAACCATGTTGGCAATTTGCAAGTAGATTGTTTTGCAGTAAGTGATCTAGTAGTTGTTTATGGATACATCTTTCCATTATTTTAGCTAAAGGAGAAAGTAATGGGAGAAAGTAATAGTCAAGCATTAATTCCAAAATCATTATTATTTAAAAGTCTCACAAAACTATTAAGCATATCAGGATTACTCTATAGCAACCATCAATCATTCAGAAATCTTCTCATATTCCAAATGTTCCTAATGAATAGGGCATTACATTAGTTTCAATTCAACTCATACCATACAGATTTCAGCAGAATGGTGGCAAAAGTAGCCCCCATTGAGGTGCCACACAATTGCAAGGAGAATTTATGGTCAAAATAGAAAACATTTTTCTCAAAGACTAACCTCAAGAGTTGGGAGATATCAATAACTTCTACAGATTACAAAGTACTAACCCTTAACCAGTATCTGATAGTTCATATGCCAATTTTACATGCAGTCCAAGTATAAGGACTCTTGATGTCCAAGACAAACATCTGGATATGATTACTGATATTTGTTTGTTCCATCAAACCTAAAAATTCAATGGTATCTTTGATTACGGACTTTACAAGAAGGAAAAGAGATTTTAGATAAAACTCCAAATATTCAAAAATTACTTCAGTTAAATATCCACACCCTGGCACAAGAAGTCTACCGTGTGTCAGACTAATTTCTTCAAATGTCTTAGGAACAGATACAAGCACTGGCCTGCTGACTTATCCACAGCAAGTTGTTGTTTAAATTATGTACTCATCAGTCCATGCGATGATAATAAAAGATATTCAAATCTGATTAAAATTGCTTAGTAAGAGCTAGATCAAGTGGTAAATAAAACATTTAGTAGAAATTGCTGCTCAGTTGTTGTACCTTTTGTCTGTGAACTGAACAACTAAAACATGATGCCAATCTCAAACCCTTATGCAAAACAGCACCAACATAATTGACAGGATTTGAACCTGTATGGGAAAACCCCAGTGGATTTCAAGTCCATCTCCTTAACCACTCAGCCACAGTTATAACACCCTGTTTTGTGGTCTCCACATGATAATCTGAATAGCCTAATCATCCCTAGATGTAGTGCTATATTTTCTGATTTAGTCAAATTTTGTCAAAAATTATGAAAAATATGTTTTGATGAAAATATAATTCATTTAACATAGATTGCTCAAATAATTTCACTACTGGATGAGAAGGTGGCTCAAAAGCTGAACAGTTAAACTTAAAAAGACTTGCTCCTTGTTTTTCCTTTGAACTCTCTATGATGAAACCAGGACTTCAAATTGAAAAGTCTACAGATGGCTTCAATGTCCATTACTGTCTGGTAACGTGACAAAAAAGAAAAGGGTATGTGGTTGAAGCCTTTATAGAGCAAAGACATTATAGAATCATGCATGAAATTCAAAAGAAGCAAAGCATATCAGTATATTATATTCATCATTAATTACTTCTCCAACAACTGCTGAAAAGCCTTTAATGTCAAATTGTCCACTGTGTGATTTGCAGTGCTTATGCCTGCCTGTCTACAGCTAAAAGATCTGGCTGTTTAAAAATTGTCATTTTTCTGTCTTGGATTAAAATTCCCAGAATCAAACTATGTGTCAGTATTTGAAGACAAACTGGAATTAGACATACTATAAGTTTACTTTAAGATAGATTTTGCAGTAGTAGTCATTTAGGCCTAAAATCTTACCTGATTCCATCAATCAATATGTTACAGACAGATGTTGTGGTTTGTGCTTGATCAGATAATGCTCTCTAAGATGAACCTTCGACTAAGCAGCAGACATCCATACATTATGCAGGATATAGAATGTACAACTCATAATAAGATACATATGTGAGATGGAATTGATCTATTCATTGTTTGTAATTTGACTACAGGTTTTAAGCTACAAAAGACATTCAAGTCATTGAGACAATCAGCTTTCAACTTTAAAAACAATAAGGCAAAAACAATGATCTTGTCCTTTAGGTTGCCTTAATAACTTGTTTAAAAACATCTTACATATAAATTGCCTCTAAACACTGTACACTCAATAATGAAAATGTACAGATAAAATGCTTTAATCATTTGTTGTACTTTAATCTCCTCATTTTCAGAAGAGGTCTCAGGGGAACCTTACCATTTAATCCTGGAGCTCTATCAGATCTAAACTTAATAATCCAGTGTGTCTCTCTTGCTTCGGTATATGTTACTATGTCTCCCCTTCTATGAGTCCTAAGAACCTGTTCCAAAACCCTAAATTTAAAAGAATGACTAGTACCAGCAACGAGAACAGAAAGGGCAATGCATGTAATGCCCTCGCCAAACATGTTCTCGTTGCTGGTACTAGTCATTGTTTTTGCCTTATTGTTTTTATCTTATTTTTATTTTTAATTGCTTATTGTGATATAGCTTTAAGAGCTTTTTCAGAGTTTCCCGCGTTTTTATGTATTTAAGTCTCTATCCTATGCTTGATTAAATGTATTAAGGTCTGATGAAGCTTTTTAGCGAAAGCGCTCACCTCTATTGCAATAAACCTGGTTTTTAATATCATTTGGAATACGTTCATTTGGACATTTTGATATCAAGGACTTTTGTTTGTATTGTGCATGGGACTGTTTTGTTGCACATTTTACCTCTTCATTGTTTTGCTCTCATGCTGTACGTTTATTTATTAGATAAAACATCTGATTTCAGTTATGATTTGAAATAGATAAAGCACAGGATGTGTGAAATCTTGTGTGCTTTTGTGTGTTTTAGGGCTTTGCATAAAATAAAACTTTGTGATTTCTTTGAGCCAGTGATGCTTTTTTTGTTTTTTTTTTTGTCTGTTTTTTTAATATACACTTAGCTTAGAGTTTGTGAAGCCACAGTGAAAGCGGTAGCATTGTTGCCTCACAGCAAGAGGTTCTCCTGTTCGATTCATGACTGGAGTGCCTTCTGTGTGGAGTTTGCATGTCCTCCCCACGGTCGAGTGCCCTCCGAAAGACATGCGTGCATGGGCGTGCCTTCATTGAAGGTTGGGCAACTCGGCACCATAAAAAAATCTACTGCCAGTGATTAGCGGACCTGAGTTCCGCTGTGGCGACCCCTAACCGGGAAAAGACAAACACCAAGTCATTTTACATTTATTTCCATTTTTCATAAAATTATTGAAGCATTCACTCATATTAGAAAAGCACACCACTTATTTGTGTCTATTTTGAGTGAAAGATATATAGTTCTAATAATCCATAAGGTCATGTTTATACTGCTTGATTATATGGGCTTCTAAATCTTTGTCATGTTGAACTATATTTTTAAGCCATTAAGAAGTTGTTTAAATTGTTCACATTGCACAAAACTATTCAAATATTCAATATGTTGTTTAAAACAAACATTCATTTACATTATTTGCACATCTTAAACAGCACCAAATCACTACCCACTGTATTGAACACTATTTCATATTAAAATAATTCTCCATACCTACTCTGATTCTTTATATACTCCCAGCCCTCAAAGAGCCATTCCCCTGATGAAGATAGGGTTTAACTAGTCAGGAGTGCCAAAGTGTTGAATAAAGATATTTGGATTCTTTAATTAAACTATAAAAAGCCTCATACATCAAACTGTGCTTCACTGTCTTGGTGCCAGATGCAAAAGACATGCTGTCTATATTAGTTCTCATGTATATGTCACTTCCTAAAGTTGGAAAACAGGAAAGATCATTGTCACCCTAAAGATGAGTATGTAAATTGTCCAGATCCAATGGTGTATTCATCCTATTAATGGAAAATAAGTCACCAAAGTAGCTTCTCTCCTCCTGCCAAGAAAATTGGTATAAGGAGCAACACGGTGCGCATCATAATATTTACAAGAAGAAAATGAAAGACAGGACCACAGAGTCCAAACAAATACATTATTACAGACAGAAAACATTCAAAAACAGCAGCAAGCCAACTCCAAGGGGTCTCTGCTGCATAAAATGACATTTGTAAACACAATCGTATACAAGGATAAAGTAAAACAGCTGACTATACACCATCACAAATATATTTCAGCTGCTTCACCCCATTGCACCACTTTGCTAATGTGTGCTAACCCTAACCATAATCCTGCCACTACACCTAACCCCAGCTCTATACCATACCATATGAAAAGCAATTTTCCCAACATTACCACTACCACTAAACAAGACCCTCAGAGTTACATCGCATACAGCAACACATATGCAGAGTACGAAATCTGTTCACTTCCACAGCTCTTTCTCTAACCCTCCCCTGCAAACACTTGCACACACACGTTGCTACCCCAATGCTGAAACTTTTGGCATATTCCAAAAGTTTTTACACTTAAATAAAATCCCATTTACTGTTACCACATACATTAAATCTTCATCCTTTCAACACATGAAGCATTCACCAATGAGTGTTTCCAAACACTTTCCACAGCACAACACTCTGCTGAATAAATGCTGTTCAACAGAATGGCATGAAACCATATATTGTGTACAATTCACTTGGTAGAGAAATCATCTGGTTGTATGTATGTAAGGAGGTGGTTGTATCAATTGTAAGACAACTAGTAAAGGTGCATTTAGTAGAAAGAAACTGGTTGTAAGAAGAGAGTAGTTGTATTTTGTTAGGTAAATCATAAGCCTTGTTTTAGTTCCTTGGTTTTTATAGAATGTGAGTGATT